>NW_028261383.1:163860622-164160622 GCF_051295495.1 Thamnophis sirtalis
TGATGACGTCGTGGTTTTAGCAACGCGGTTTAGTCGGGGCGGTTTTGCTGTTCGCCCTTTTGTCGGGTCACGGGCGGTAGGTATAAAAAGGTTGACTACCCCTGGCTTAGTCCAACATGGGCAAAGAGGTGATTCTTCGAATATCAGATACCCAAGCCTTTTAGAGTTAGGGCCATATTTGTCACACAACAACTTGAAAAGATCCCATCCTCCTCAATTGCTACCTAAGCTACTAGATTCCATAGCTGAGACACATGAAAGTCTCCCTCCCCCCTCGAATTAAAATATTAAGGGGAAAAAATAAAGGAGGACAATTATCAATACTGCTCACATAGAAATCAACTGATTCATCCAAGGAGGTGAAAGTATTGATTTCTGGCCAAGAACATTTTGAACAGGGAAAAATCATTAGCAAATTTCCCAAGAACAGTTTTTTTTTTACATAGTGTAATGTTCAATCAATGAGGTTGGAGGAGGTGACCACATTAATAAAAAGAGAGAGGGGAAAAAAAAAGAAAATTGAGGCCAGAGGGCACCAGAGCTGGTGTGTAAACTGTTCTGCCACTAGCAGTTGGTGCCTGGCCTCTCGGTAAAATTGAATTGCGGCGTCCTTATTTTACAAAATCAAACTCTGCAAAGAAGGATCTCAACCAAATGGAGGATGAAATATGTCACGATGATCTTCGCACCAATAAAAGTAAATATTTCTTTTTCCTTCTTGGCAATCAGTAATCAGCAGCTGAAGTGTCAGGTTTCCTCCAACATTGAGATTTAAAATTTACATTTTAAATTTATAATCATAGAGTTGGTGTACTTAAGTAGTGATTAGTGTGTGTCATATTTTCTGTGGGGGAAACTTCTATTTGAAAAGATGCTAGAGGACAATCCTCTATTACAGTTTTTCTTTCATTTTCTTTCACAATGGATAAACTGCCAAATTTAAAGATTTAGAAGATAAAGTTGTGTTAGAATGTTTCTGATTATGCATGTTGAGCTCTACTGCAGCTTGGGAGCACAGCTGTTTTAAGCTACTGCTGCCCTGATTTGGTTGCTTTGAAGACATATTTTCATTGGTGGGTTGTTTTCTTGATCTATTGAGTACGTTAGTGGCCATTCCTTATTTCCGATGTGCTGATGGTATATGTGGATTTCAGCTAGAATTGTTGGATTTCCACTAAATCCAAGAGTCCCTCCCCCACACAGATACTTTTGAATATGTGTATATGCCTTCAAGTCCTCTTTGACCACCTAGATTACAGTACTCCCTGTAATTTTTTGGAAAATTTTTCATAAGTCGTTTGCCCTTGCCATCTTCCTGAGAGAGAGTGACTGGCCCAAAGTCATCGAGTTGCAGTGGTGGGATTCAAATAATTTAACAACTGGTTCTCTGCCCAAATGATTTCTCCCAACAACCAGTTCAGGAAACTGCTGAGAAAGTTAACAACTGGTTCTCCCAAAGTGGTGCGAACTGGCTGAATCCCACCACTGCCTAGTTGTCTTTGTGCTTAAGGTGGGAGCAGAACTCACAGCCTCCTCTTTTCTAGGCTGGTGCCTTAACCACCAGGCCACACTGGGTCTCCTCACAATTGTTTGGTCACCATATAATACCATTTACAAATAATGGCAAGTCTCACCTCACCGATCAATAAAGATCGAGGGAATAATATGCAACCACAGTTGGTATTTGTTTGTTTGTTTGCTTGTTTATTGGATTTATATGCCGCCCTTTTCCCAAAGGACTCAGGGCGGCGTACAACTTAAAAAAAAACACATATTACAAAAGTTTTTAAAAAATTAGAGTATCCAAAAAACAAACCCAATTAAGATTAACAATAACATTTTAAAAAATTGATTACAATTAACAATAATCAATCATTTGTTTTATTTTGTTTTATTTTGTTCAGGCCAAGCCGGCTTGCTGGAAAAGCCAACTTTTTAGGGTGTGTCGGAAGCACCAGAGGTCAGGGATTATATGAAGCTCCAGGGGCAGCTCATTCCAGAGGGAAGGCGCTCCCACAGAGAAGGCTTCCCCCTCTGGGGGTCGCTAGCTGACACTGTCTGGCCGACGGCACCCTGAGGAGGCCAACTCTGTGGGATCGCATTGGACGGTGGGAGGTAGTAGGTGGTCTCTCAGGTATCCTGGGCCTAAGCCATGGAGTGCTTTAAAGGTCCTAATTAGTATCTTGAATTACATCCGGAAGACAACCGGCAACCAGTGCAGGCCGCCTAAAAGGGGCGCAGCATGGGAGCACCTAGGTACCCCCATGATAACCCACGCAGCCACATTCTGGACCAGTTGACGCCTCCGGGTGCTCTTCAAGGGCAGCCCCATGTAGAGAGCGTTACAGTAGTCCAGGCGAGAAAGGTATTTCCAGAAAATGAACTGTAATATTTGATGATGTCATGCAAGCTCAGCCAACAACATTGCATCATTGGCTCAGTACATAGTACAAGCATTCAACAAGAACAAAAATCCATGTCATTTCACTGACAACAAATAACTTTCTGGATTCCTAATGGCATAATGGCAATCAAACAAAACTCCTGCTACTTCTTTGACCGTTCTCTCTCTTTCTTTTTTTTTAAAGAAAGGAATTACCTTCACTACATCCAGAGACCTGACTTACATATCTATGTTCTGCTGGCAGTCTCTTTTCTCCTAACAGTTATTTTCTACATTGCATTTCTTTCCAAAGGTATGTGTTTCATAATTTTGTTCTTTGTTGAGTAATCCTTGGCTTGGTCTCCTTCAGTTGGGTAGAGAAGTGTATGTTGTTATTCATTACAGAGTTATCTTAAACTTCACTGAAGCATTCCCAAGGCAAAGACCCCATGAAGCCTTGTTCAACATAGCTATCATTTGCTGATCCTTCTGCAGATCATCATTTCTGAGCTGATATGGCAGAAAGCCAAAAGGGTTGAGGATCCAAGGGATCCTACTGGATTCATGTTCCATTTGGGGGCTTTCTGAGATGATAACCCTTGAAGTGAGACAGTTCCTTTGAGAAAATAGATGAGAACACTTGAGTCCTGGCAAACCTGCTATAGCCTGCACAAAAACAGCTTTCTAAGAGAGGCTCCACCCCAAAAGATGTGAGGCTATCTAGTTTCTAGACATCCAAGAGACGTACAGTTTGAGACTGGAAAATAAGCAAATTGGAGAAAGGTTGATATACAGACTAGACAAGCCACAGAGTTTTGAGGAGGAACCTTTTCCAGCTATTTAGCTAGAGATTGTATTCTGCCACTATCCTTCCTTCCTATTAACATCTTGACTGGGTAAATTGCAGTTAATTTGTAAGCAGACTGAAAACACTGGAGCAGGCATGTCTAACCCATGGGCCATGGGCCCTGTTACCCTGGACAGCTAGAAATGTGGCCCCACAAAATCATAAACTTTTATTTCTTAACATCCGTTTGAACCTTGCCCAACTACGATGAATCAGAGCTGCCTATCTCAGATAACTTCAACATGAGTTTCCCTTTTCCTACATTTATGTTTACTGAGTTATTCATCCATCCGTTGATAAACAGGTACCTGAGATTACACCAACTTCTTTCCCAAACAAAGAATAGCCTTGTGTCAAAACTCTTTCTCAATGTATATTCTTTCTGAGAGAGATTTTCATACAGTAGGTAGACTCATGCTGCCAAATATCTGTGAGTGCCTTCTTTGAAATGACTTTTCTGTCCTTTTGCAGAAGTCTCTTTGCTTAATAAGGGATTCATGACCATAACTCCTCTTATTTTAATAGCATTTCTTAGCTCTAAATTCCACTGATAATGGTTTCTTTAGATACCAAAGTCAGAATTAGGACCTGCAGTGAAAAGATCTCTTCTATCCCACTGGCTGATGTTTCATTCACTCAGAATTATTTATTATTTATCAATAAATTTTGTATAGCTGCCAGTTCACAAATGTGACTCTAAGTTGTAAAGCAATAGAAGAATAAAATACAAAAAGGATAAAAATGGTAAAATCCAGATTAAAAATTAAATATAAATAAAATAATAAAATAAAAACAAATATTTAAACCCTAGGCAAAGGGAGAATAGGCATGGGCAATTGAGCCCTCTGAGCATTTATCCAGTTCCCTGGGAACCCCAGCTCCCATTACCTAACTAGATCTTGAAGGACTTCTTGAATATCAAAATGGAATGGCCCAATCTGGCCCAATATGAGCCGAGGTGGCGCAGTGGTTAGAGTACAGTACTGCAGGCCACTTTAGCTGACTGTTATCTGCAGTTCAGCGGTTCTAATCTCACCGGCTCAAGGTTGACTCAGCCTTCCATCCTTCCGAGGTGGGTGAAATGAGGACCCAGACTGTGGGGGGCAATTTGCTGACTCTGTAAACCACTTAGAGAGGGCTGAAAGCCCTATGAAGCGGTATAGAAGTCTAACTGCTATTGCTAATCTAATTTAGAAGGAAGAATATTCCAGAAGGTGGATGCCATAGCAGAGAAAGCATGTTTCCTGCTGGGACCCACCCACCAAATGTAGGTCCTTAGTTGATGGTATTCGCAACATGTTGTTTGACAAATCAAATGGGCAGGCTGATGTAATTGGGGAAAGGCAGTTCCACAAATAGCCTGATCCCGTGCCATGAAGAGCTTTAAAAGTGAAAAACAGCATCTTGAATTGGACAAAAGTGACAGGCAGAAGTAAGCATGGTAGGAACTAAGGAATTCTTCCCTCTTTAAAGGAAGAAGATTGGAAATCTAAAGCCATCACTCTGCTAAACAAATAATTCCCTCACCACTATCAAACTATTGCCTAAGACTGCATTACTATTACTATTAGTCTTCTCATCATTCCTATCACCCATCTCCTCCCACTTATGACTGCATGATTGTAACTTTGTTGCTTGTATCCTTACGATTTATATTGATATTGATTGTTTCCTGATTGTTTATTTGTACCCTATGACTACCATTAAGTGTTGTACCTTATGATTCTTGATGAATGCATCTTGTCTTTTTATGTACACTGAGCGCATATGCACCAAAGAGAAATTCCTTGTGTGTCCAATCACATTTGGCCAATAAAGAATTCTATTCTATTCTATTCTATTCTATTCTATTCTATTCTATTCTATTCTATTCTATTCTATTCTATGTCTATTTTGACCCTTTTGTCAGAGACAGTTCACTAGACCCATAGGATCCAGCTTCTGCTTTAATTCCTGAAATACTTTTCTTCATACAGACCTTGATGGTGTTAGTTGTTTAGTTAACTTTAATGATTAGTCCATGGACCATATCAAATTGCAGAGTTCCAAGCACAAATTATTACTAAAATCTGATAAAAACAATTTAAAATGGAATTGGAATAAAATACAATTTAAAATGAGATTTGAATAAAATACAATAATTTAATATATGGATAAATAAAATATGGTAAAATTATATTTCAGTGTCACCTCTAAAATCTACCCCAATCAGTCCCACATATGCCGATCTCAACCGAACCATTTTGCTCAAGTAGTGTGCTGCATTAAATGTTGTTTTCAAATTCTGGCCGCACATGAGGTAAATTGTTTTGCTATGGAGTTCCCAATGGATCATTCGTTAGTATATACACCAAGGTGCCTGTCTCTCACCCTCTTATACAGGCAACAATCAAATAGGATGTGAGCCAGGTCTTCTACCTCTGCCGCTCCTCAAATGCAGAGACATCCATTGTAGGATATAGGAATCTCCCCTATCTGACCATTGTGTTAACTCTTGATGGTGGATGAGAGGCGAGACCTGATTTGTAACACTGAGAACTGAAGGGGAGAAGTGGAAGCAAGTTCCTGTCTCCCAAAAATGCCCACCTGGGAATTGAGATTGGCATCAACTATGTTCCCAGGAAAGCAGGAAAAAAGGGATGACAATTGTTGCTCAGGAAGTTCTGCAAGTTGCCAGAACCAGGGATAGTCTTGTTTTTGAACCTGGGCAGTCATTTGCCCTGGAGTGAAATTGTCTTGTCACTCATCTCTGAGGTTAATTTCCCTCTGTGGATGTTTAAGAGTCTGGGCACAGTTGGCTTATGTGTGATGCCTCAATTTCTAGGATCAATTACTTGTTGATGGAATCATCTTTCACTCCTCCAGTTGAAATGGTTATGTCATTGATTTGAACAATGGGCCCGTTATCCAGCCAGTTCCTAGCCTCACCAAAGGGCACTGCTATTACTAGGAGATCCACTGCTTTGGCTGGAATGAGTTGTCAATCGGCTATGGCCAGGCTGCTCCTCATCGTGGAATGCTTCCAATAAATCGCCTGTGCATCTACCCTCTGTAGGCAGAACTCTGCACCATGGTCTTGTACGGCAGCATCCTCAATTCCTATAACAATTGCAAACTGTAGGAAATGTGGGGGCTCATAAGTCCTACAGACCATCTTCTTGGTCTTGAACAAGTCAGTATGGACTGGGTCCATTCATCATGCTAAGACATACACAGGAGCCCTGGTCGGCAACTTCAGCTAGTCCAGAATGCGGCCACGCGAGTGATCGTGGGCGCACCGTGGTTCGCCCACATAACACCGTTCCTCCGTGAGCTGCGCTGGCTACCTGTTGATCGCCGGGTGCACTTCAAGGTCCTACTTACCATCCACAAAGCGCTCCATGGTAGTGGATCTGGCTATTTGAGAGACCGCCTTCTGCCAATTACCTCCCTGCGTCCCATCAGATCGCACAGGGTAGGCCTCCTCCGAATTCCATCCGCCAGTCATTGCCGACTGGCGACTATGAGGAGGAGAGCCTTCTCAGTTGCAGCTCCGACGCTATGGAACAATCTCCCCGTGGAGATCCGTACCCTCACCACCGTCCAGGCCTTCCGCACGGCCCTCAAGATCTGGCTATCCCGTCAGGCCTGGGGATAGGACTTACTCTCTCCCCGCCCGAATGCTGAGTGAATGTTGTGTTTTTATGGTTAATTATTTTTTTTACTCACATTTTCTTTTATGTCTTGTCTTGCACTCCCTTCCCTCATTATTGTAAGCCGCCCTGAGTCCCCTCAGGGAAAAGGGCGGCCTATAAGTGTTCAATAAACAAACTCAAACTGGTGGTGTAGTGGTTAGAATGCAGTATTAACTCTGCCCACAGCCAGGAATTCAATCCTGATGGGACTCAAGGTTGACTCAGCCTTCCAACCTTCTGAGGTCAGTAAAATGAGGACCCAGATTGTTGGGGGCAATATGCTGACTCTTTAAACTGCTTAGAGAGGGCTATAAAGCACTGCGAAGCGGTATATAAGTCTAATTGCTATTGCTATCATCGTTTAGAAATTCCCAGAGCTGGGATCTTGCGCAGCCTTAAACTATAACAAGCTAGACATGCAAACCCATCATTTTTAAAGTGTGAAAAGTTACCAAGTCTAAAATGCTGACCTTCCCTCCCTTCATTGTATTTTTTTCAGCCACAACTCTTTCATCAGAAATGAACAAAATAAGTAAAAGTATGCGTTCTTCACTAGCAGTGGATGACCTTGATGACACATGTAAGTCTTGATTATAAACCATGGCTAGTTATCTTCCTAGAGTTCCCGGCTATAAAATGACAGCATTATTTCACTAAGTTTTCTGGTCTCTAAATAATCACAGCTTTATGATTCCTTTCTATTGTTTTCTATATTTACTACCTCTGCTTTCTTATTGGCACTATTTCATGAAAGGAAAAAAGAGAATATACTGGTGGATACCAGAAGGGCCATGGCTAGGGCCGAGAACTAGGTGGAAGGGGTCTTCTTACCTTTACATTTTTCTTGTTTATAAGAAATTGTAGAAAGTTGGGCAGCAGACTGGCACTTCATCTGCATTGGTCTTTTTCTCATCCCTACTTAATAGGAAAGGAATGGAGTTAGAACTCTAACTTTAAGAAAAGATAATACATATTCTTCCTCATTGCAAGGACTATCTCAAGGACTGCAATTGGGACAGAGATGATAAAGTGATGTCTCCAAAGGGGGAAAATGTATCAAGGGAGACATTTAGTTTTCTAGGTATGTTAACATTTTGATACTTATCACACCACCTTTTTTGTTTGAAACCCACTGGAAAAGTCACACCTCATTTTCCAGTTACAGGTAGTCCTTCAGTTACTACCAACCATTCATTTAGTGACTGGTTGAAGTTACTATGGCACTGAAAACATGTGACTTATGACTGTGCATGCACACCAAAAACCCAGAAGAGGAACGGGTGATGCCACGCATCCCTGGTAACATGGCTTCGCGTGCCATAGATTCATCATTATGGCCCTAGTGGCTCTTCTCTAATGGTCATAAGACAGTAAGACCTTAAGAACAAGAGCTCTGTTAGAACAGGTCAAGGCCTATTTTGGTTCAGCACTCTGCGTCTCCCAATGGCTAACCCAATTAACCCAACAGGGGTAGGAGTAGAAGGTGATAATGTACCTCTCTCCCATCATGATTCTCCTGCAATTGGTATTTTGGCAGCATGCTGATTGCAATGGAGTGGTAATAAAGAATTGTAAAAAGAATTTTAAAGTGCCCCAGAATCACCCAGTTAAGATGAGTGGGCACCAGGGGTGGGTTCCTGCCAGTTCTAACCTCTTCTATAGAAGAGGTTCCACAAATCTACAGTGCCATTTAGAACCGGTTCCAGCTCCCTCCCCCCACCTGTCTGCCCATCATCAAGATGAAAAACGAGAGAAGGAATTCTGGGAGTTGAAGTCCACAAGTCTTAAAGCTGTCAAGTTTGAACACCCCTGGGGTTTTTTTCTAAAGGGTCAGCGGTGCAAGGGTCTTGTAACTTGACAGCTTTAAGACTTGCATGCTTCAAATGCCAGAATTTCTGAGCCAACATTTTGGTTGCTAAGCAAGAGCGTTGTTAAGTGAGTTTCACCACATTTTACAAGTTGGCCATGCCCACCCAGTCACATAGCTGGCAAGCCACTCCCACCTGGTCACATGGCAGGCAAGCCACTCCCATCCAGTCAGCCACTCCCACAAAACAGGCCAACCTACAGAAGAGGTTCTAAAAAATTTTTGAAACCCACCACTGGTGGGCACAGAAATTAAATAAATAAATAACCCACAGCGTTTTCAAGACAGGAAACTTGAATAGGCATGTTTTCTATGAGTCTGTTGTTCTTTTATTTCTTTTTCTTCTTTCTTTTAACAAGCCACTCATTCACAGTCCACCCAGCACATATCAGTAAATAGAGAATGAACAACAACCTTTACTTTGATTCTTATGAGCCAAATGACACACCTTGATTATTATGATTTTCAGGAAAAGGCACCTTAGACCTTGTGCTGTTTTCTGCCAAAATCCTGACCCACAAAGTTAAACTCTGTCCCTCACAGGGATGTGCAGTCAGGGGAGGCAGGGGAGGCAGAGCCTCACCACTGTCATCATGAAAAGAAAAAAAATGTAAAAGGAAAAAGGCTGAGCTAGTTGCTGCCAGAGTCACAGTGGATGACTCTGCTTAATACTTAACTGTTTAAAAAAACCTCTTAAAAAGTGCCCTCTGCAGGAGGTGGGAGGAGAACGAGGTGCCTCATCTAGTCTGACTTTATGATCACTCGAGCAGAGCCAAGCAAGGGTTAAAAGCCGAAAAATTCCTGACGTAGATGAGACACGGAGAAGAAAAAGAATGAAGGAAAACTTTTTCGCAAAGGAGAAAAACAAATGCTGTCGCTTTAAATCGGAACTGAGCATGCCTGGCTGTGGAATTCTGAGAGTTGAAGTCCACAAGTCTAAAAAAATTTGAAACCCACCACTGTGAAACTGCCTCACCAGCCATAAACCTCACCACACATCACTGGTCCCTCAGGATGCTATTTGTCAAAACATCAGAGAGAGAGTAGATTTTTCCATAGATAATGACTTTTCATAGGTAAGTGATGCACGATTTGAGACAGAGGTGTGATTTTGTATTTTTTCCCCTTAGAAAATAAATTACTCAGATTAAGTATGCTTAAATGTATATGTAATAAAAATGGTTTTGGCCATCAGCCACAGAGACTGGGGAGTCAGAAGCAACTTACCTTCCACATCTATTCCATACCTATATAAGATTGGACCATTGTTGATAGTAATTAAAAATAAAAGAATCATTCCCAAAATGACATGAGATTTTGTGGCTTACTTGCAAAGAGATTTTCTCACGTACTATAAAAACATTTTATGACATTAATCAATGCTTTCTTTCAATGCAGTGCCAGTCAGCCACCTGGTGGATTAAACAAACTTGACTTGTTTCTGATTAGTCAGCAGTTTGAGATTCAGCTTGTGGCAGGATGGGAATTTATTTTGCCATGACTCTCAGAAACTGGCAGCCTAATTAAAAACCTAGCAAGTCAGATGTCTCCAGGTCTTTCATTGCTTGGCAAGATCTGAAGTGTGCACATCCAAACATGTACAAGCTGTATTTCCTTAATCCCCCTCCCTTTCATTTTATATATATTTTATCCTTCTGCCCCAAAAGTTTCAGATTGGTTCCGACATTAAGTGCTTGGTTGGTTGGATCTGCCCAAGGTAAACTTAGAATTCTGACTCAAAAATGTAGATGGAAATTGCAATTGACCAAAAGTCATAAGGATTGCACATAGGGCCATGTATAAGTGCACCAGCATGCTTAATGTCCCTGTCCTAATGTCCCATTTATTTGTACCCATTTCCTGTGTTCTTATTCATGTTTATTCTTATTCCTGTTATCTGGTATATGAGTGACAAACTAAATAAAATAAATAAATAAATAAACAAATCAGGATTCCAGTTTGAATTAACACATTCTCCCTCTCTCTCTCTTTTATTTTACTTAACCAGTGTTCCCTTGTGGTCCTAACTACCCACAGTGGGAGTACTTTAATGGGAAATGTTATTACTTCTCTCTGGAGAAGATTACCTGGGGAATGGCCCATGATCGATGCAGGAACAGTCGTGCCCAACTGGTTGTCGTCAACGATATGGCTGAACAGGTAACAAGAGGGGACTGTGGTTGCTTCCTTGGAGAGCAGACGGGTCTCATAACTATGAGATATGGAGAGTATGGAGGTTAAGAAGCTTCTCTGCCATGTCTACATGCAAGATGGATTTGGACTAGGAAGACACAAGCATAAATCCCCACCCAGCCACGAATCTTAGGAAGTTATCTTGATTCAAATGTATCCTCTCAGCCTAACCTATCTTCCTGCAAGAATAAAATGAAAGGGGAGAGAGAAAGCAAAAGAACCATAGCGACCATCTTGAGTTTCTAAGAGAAAGAGTGGCAAGCAAATTTTATGGCAAATAAGTGGAATAAATAAGACAAAATTAGTGGAAGTCAGGCTACCTAGGTGAGACATATGGCTCAAAGGATCTATGGATGGATGAGTGGGTACCTAAAAGCTTACAAAAGCCACGGCACAAAAATCACATCCATATTTTTATAAAGGCTAAAGGTTGCATGGATGGGCAAACGTTTTGCTCCAAGGGAACACATGACATTTGGCAAAGATGGAATCGGTAATGTGCAGCAGTTGTGCATATGGTCAAAACTGCCCTCTATAGAGATTCTCGGTCATCCAGGTCATGGTTGTCCCAAAAGTGCTTCCCAAAAGGCAACTGGACTTTCTTTGTTTTTTTCCCCTGGAAGACGTTTCACCTCTCATCCAAAAAGCTGAAGAACTTAATAACAGATGAGCAGAATAATAGAGTTGGAAGGAATCTCAGAGGTCTTCTAGCTCACCCCCCGCCCTGCTCAAGCAGGAGACCCCATGCCATTTCAGACAAATGGTTGTCCAGTCTATTCTTAAAGGACTGCAGTGTTGGTGCACCCACAACTTCTGGAGGCAAGTCATTCCACAGATTAATTGTTCTCCTTATTTCTCTAAGGAGATATTTCTCCTTAGTTCTAGGTTGCTTCTCACCTTGATTAGTTTCCATCTGTTGCTTCCCGTTCTGCCTTCAGGTGCTTTGAAGAATAAATTAACCCTCTCTTCTTTGTGGCAGCCCCTTAAAATATTGGAAAACTGCTATCATCATACTATATCTTGCTATCAACTGAAGAAGCTTCTTGGATGAGAACAGAAATGTCTTTAAGGAAAAAAGCAAAGACAATCCAGTTGCCTTTTGGAAAACATGTTTAGGTCAGAACTATCGTTTCCCTTTTCTCCTATCTTAAATTAAAATCCTAAACCTTTTTCTCAATCACACATTTTGAAAAACAGCATTTTCGCACTCCCGGAGGCTCGAGGAAAGCCTCCAGAGAGCCTGGGTAGAGCAAAAAGCCCCCTCCCCCTGTGGTGCAGGAGACTGACTAGGCCATGCCATCCTAGGCCATGCCAACCCAGCAACCAGGCAGAGAACCCCTTGCTAAAAATTTTGAAGTCCACCCTTGCAATGGATCTGCATGTGCCCTTTCCCCTCATTTGCATGGAACCATCCTTTCCCCCACCCCAGGGCCAGTCCTCAAAGCTGGAAATGTTTTTGGTTACAAACAAATCCAGGTTTGGGTAGCCCAATATCAACATTGTGGTCCAAGACACAGATTCCACATGACTCCAATCTTCATACCTTTGCTCTACTTCTCTGTCCTGTTCTCTTGCAGAATTTCATTCAGGGACGAGCCAGGAATGCTCGTCATTGGATAGGACTTACAGATATTGATGAAAAGGGAGACTGGAAATGGGTGGATGGTAGCAGTTACAGAAATGGCTTCAGGTAAGCACTGAACATTAAATTTCATTTCCCTATCTCCAGCTCCCAAGCGTCAATCTGAATGTTTTCTCAGATATAATCTCTCAAAAGCTTCTTTTAAAAACAGAAAAACTTTTTCAAAGTCAAAAGCCACACATTAATCTAATGGGCTGCCCTCCCCAAGAGTGAATTCAGTCACATCATCTCACTCTGACAATATGACACCATAATAATTATTAGAGAAATAAATCTTAGAGGCAGATGTCTTGAGAAAATTCTCTTGTTACACCAAAATGCAGGAAGAAGAAAGCCAGAATCTAATATTTTGGCCTATATAGAGATCCATATTTGAAAGCAGAGTTATTTGCTAGCGTTCTTATGTTTTCACTTCAACCTTTATCCTAACAAATGTTATTAATCTAAACTCAGAATTATTCCTTGGCTGTTCTCCAGTCCTAAATGTTATTAGGGAGAGCAGATAAGGTAGGAAAAAGACCCCTGCATTTTTTTTATTTGATTTGATTTACATTTTGTTAAAAGAAGTTGTTGCTAAGATGATTAATTCGTATATTTAATAACTCTCCCTGTCTTTCAAATTAACATTTACAGTTTAGTGTTACACCATCAAAGTGGATCCTGGGCACTGCGCTGCACTGGAGAAACAGACAATGGAGTGGCCAGCATGGGGGAAGGAAGAGAGAAAGCAGCTTTCTCCTTCCCTCATGCCAGCTGCTCTGTTGCCTGTTTCCCCATTGCAGCGCAACACAGCACCCAGGATCCCCTTTGATAGTGGGGGTGGGTAATCTAATAACCAGTTCACCTGAACTGGTGTAAATCAGCTGAATCACACCAAAGGCTTCTGTTCTCCACGTCAAAAGCTTTTACAAAGGGATGGAGGCCTGAAGCAGCACAAGAGCACTCTCACAAAGCCTTCCATCCCTTTGCAAAAGCTTTTGGTGCAAAGAACAGAAGCCTTTGGCCACAGAATCTCATGCTCCTTCAGACTCACCAAAGCTGTCCAGCACTCCAAAAATGGATCCGGTGTCCTACACAGGCAGCCTCGGTGAGCCAGCCAAACTGAGCAGAGCGCACTCATCCTGCTCTGCCTCTGCTCTCACCGCTTTGCTCTTGGAGCACTGGGAGCAGGCAGGGCTCCAGAGAAACCACAGCAGAGAAGCAGGAGAGGAGTCAGCTTTCTTGATCATTGAGATCTTTGAATGATGAGTCTTCACAGCCTGGTGCCTGTGGAGACCTGTGGGAAAGGATAGAAGGGGGGAGGGAAGCATGCGGGAGGCCTTAGGGGATTGGAAGCACTAGCCCCCTCATGGTCTTCCCAACCCTGAGATACTTCATGTGCACTAAACGATCTGCACATTTGATTAGCAAATGGATTGGGCAAAGCAGGGAGGGATCACGTTTATTTAACATGATCCAATTAACGAATCCTTGGGTTACTAATGTAATTGGCAGGCTCTATTACATCCATACCTCGAGGATTACCTGCATTATGTATCCCATGGACTTCAAAAGCAGCAAATAAAGTAATCCTAGGCTGAACCTCTGTAAAAATATCACCTGAAGCCAAGTTCATCAAACAGAATCTGTCATACTTTGGTCATGCTGTGAGAGCTGACTCACTCAAAAAGTGGGAATGATCAGCAGAAAAAGGAGAAGAGGCAGCCCTAGTACCCTCTGGTGGGCATCGTAAAGGATGGCACCAGAATGACCATGGCAGATCTGAAGGAGGCCATGTGAGGAAGCAGGGCACGGAGAATGCTGATTCATAGAGTGACCAAGGATCGGACACAACTGAACGGCTGACAATGATGATAATATATCTGGAACATTTCATTAAAAAAATAGAACAGTAATTGGTACATCAATCCAGACAGGATCCACATGAGAGATTACTTGTTCTTTCTCTGACTGAACACTTCCTACAAAGGTGCTATGAGCACATAGAGAAGAATTTCAGTAGAACGACATGTGACATAGATGAATTTCTTTCGCCCTCCACTGTTGTCCTGGTCAAACTTAGGGACAAAACAAGATGATTCTGCTTCTGCACGCAGGCATTTTTTCCATTAAAATCTTAGTCTGCATCTCCATTCCCGCCTCTGTTTTGCCGTTTTTTAACAGGTTGTTAGGAGTTGTAGAAAATAAGCATCCATCCCCCAAGAGAATGAAATATTTTGGGGAATATTTTTTGAAAAGGTAGAATATTATATATTCCCAGATGAGAAATGGAGAAAGATGTTTTTTAAAGATACAAAGCAGACTCAGTCTTTCTAAATAACTCACAGCAGATGTCAGCACTTAAAAGATAAATAGCTTATTGAAAGAAGACAAGTATCTATAGAGCTCTATTCATAAGCAAATACTATCACCCAAGATCCAAAACAGGATGAAAGCCATTAAGCCACAATAGGAATTACCCAACACCCTTTCAGAACACAAGCCCCTTTATTGCATCATCTCAGAGCAGCCCAAACGTCAACCAAACCTAGCTCAGACAAACACCTAGGACTGGCATTTCCTCTTTTGCCTATAGAGCCAGCTATGACCTCTATATAATTCCTACGTGGCCCATGAGAGTCTGACAACAGCCAATAGAATACAGGTGTCAGCATTCCAAATATCATGTAGAATTAAATCAGAGTCCAAGGCAAAATGATCCTTAAAGTTCCAATTTAATAAAGCAGACATCTTAGCACATCTGTGTTAATCCCAATTCTGGAAATGACATCAGAATTCCACCCAGTAAAAAGTTCATGATCTTGTCCCCACACCCACAATCCATCACATGGTCCAATCTTGTTCTTCCATGCTGCCGTCTCTACCCAGCTGCTTCCGGTCAGGTGTAAAAGTGGTTTGGTGGTTTAGTGGTTTATTCGACTTGTATGCCACCCTATTCCCAAAGGGACTCAGGGCGGCTGACAAACCAGGACAAATACAAAGAGTAAAACAGAAACAAAACAACAATACAAAACAATTTAAAAAATCACAACAAGCGCAACCAATTCGAGTAGGGGTGGAACTCAACAGCCCCAGGCCTGCTGGAACAGCCAGGTCTTAACGGCTTTACGGAAAGCCTGAAGGGTGGTGAGGGTCCGAATCTCCACGGGGAGATTGTTCCAAAGGGCCGGAGCAGCCACAGCGAAGGCCGTCCTCCGGGTGGTCAACAGCTGGCACTGGCCGGCAGATGAAATTCGGAGGAGGCCTAATCTGTGGGATCTAATGGGTCTGTGGGAGGTAATTGGCAGAAGGCAGAGACAAAAGTGCAGACACAAAAGATGACCTTGGCTTCTAGTAAAGAATGAAAACAACACATTCCACAATCCTACTCCTTTCTATTCCCCCCTCCCATCAACTATACTAATGAAACAGCATAATGAAATAAGAGAAAGTGTGGCAGGCCAAAATTCTAAAAGGAATATAATTGCAGGCCTGACAACAGGTTCTTGCACAGGAACAGGAAGCTCAAGTGCAAAGCCCAAGATAAGTCAGAACCACCACCACCCCAACCAACTCCATTTTGTCAGCTGCACCAGAACCATAAAACCATGTGGTTCTGCTTCATCATTAAACCATCTTTCCAAGCAGCCTCCATGTTTCCAGTGTCTTTCTCCCAACTTGGAACTGAACCGAGATGGATATTTCTTCCCACAAAGTCATTTGATCACGCTAGATTTCTTTTCAAAGCAAAGAAAGAAAGAAAATTTCCCGGTACTTTATAGAATAAAATTTTTGTTACTGCTCGAGCTTTTGTAGACTTTAGTGGACTATTCTTTAAAACACATGGGTTTTTTTTCTCCATTCTCAGGTACTGGAAGCGAGGGGAGCCTAGTCATCTCACAAATGAGCACTGTGTACATCTCTGGAGCCACGGAGAATGGGAGGATGTTTTCTGCACATTTTTATGCTACTATATCTGTGAAAAACCCATGCAAAGAATCTTCTAAAAATTCTCATGGCACAGAAGAACTGAGGGCGTAATTGCAGATGTTGCCAGAGGTGTTCTTATATTTCACTTTAAAAGACATTCCTGTTATAAATCCCAAATGATTTTTATTTTTACTATTAATGCCCAATTGCCAGCGTTTAGTTATTCTGTAATTCTGCAGCTGAACCCATGAATTGGTTAGTCTGGCTTTTAATATATTTTGAGGCCTCGTGGGACATGTACATTCAAACTTTCCCCAGTTCATCGTCATATTTTAAGCAACATAACGGATCCAGAGGTCTACCAATGCAAAATCTCATCTCTTTTACTTAGCATTCTAATGGTGTTCTCTTCATTTGGTTTGCCTTTTTAATGTAAAGAGAGAAAGCATGCAAAATAACACCATCCTTTTTCCCTTTGGAAAGGCTGTGTTCTCATAGTATCTGTGTAAAATGTTTCCTAAAAAAAATGTTGACATTTACTAAGAGCCTAAGGACACAAACATACGCCTTGATCACAAAATCAATCCATAGCTGGGAAAAAGGGTGAGAGCCATCAATGAATACAGAGACAACCATGGAAGAAAAACACTGTCCTACCTCAGAAACATCTTAGGGATAACCAACAGGCTATTACAATCACACAGCATCACTGTAGCATACAAACCAAACAAAACTCTCAAAACATCTTAGGTAAATCAAAAGATCTAGTAGGGAAAAAGGATATCTACAACCAGAGGTGGGTTCCTACCACTTCGCACCTATTCAGTGGAACCGGTTCGTCAAATCTACCGAACCGGTTAGAAGAGGTTCCACCAGTGGACCCGGAAAGCAGGCCACACCTACAGAAGAGGTTCCAAAATTTTTTGAAACCCACCACTGGTCCTTGGATATGATTATTCTACACTTTCAAGCTTATATTTATAAAACTCAGTGCCTCTGTGAATGGTAAGGATGACTACTGCGTTTGTGGTGCAATTAGAACATTGCGTGTGTTGAAGTTGTTTTAACGCAAACTTAAGATGCCTTTTAAAAAACAAGTTTACGTCATATTCTTATGCATGCCAGTGCTGTGTGTGAGGTAATTTAGGTTCTGACAAGTGTCATCGGCATCTTCATAACCCGTCACATGGGCGGCAGGCCACTCCCATCCAGTCACATGGGTGGCAAGCCACTCCCACAAAGGAGGCCACACCCACAGAGTAGGTTCGAACAATTTTTGAAACCCACCACTGTCTACAACATACAGTGTTAAGAATTGTAACAGCCTTTATTTATTTATTTATTTATTTATTTATTATATTGAAAGCACCGTGATAAAGAAAACGCTATAGAGCTAAGCCACAATTGTTAGTTCAGCAATATTTATTTCCTCTTACTCTTGCACTCCCTTTGCATCCTATAAGAGAGAAAAAATGAGCAATGTTGCAATGGGCTGAATCTGGTTCGGTGGGAAGTGGAATAGTTTTCATTTCGCAAGGCTTTTCTGTGAAAATATCACTATAGCAAAAAGCGTGGTTTTCCACTTGATTTCAAAGTGACCTGCCCTTGGAATGTGTATTCTGTTAAGAGTAGAATTCAAAGAGAGTCAGCTTGGTGTGGTTGTTAAAATTCTGAGATTGTGAGTTCTACTCTAGCCTTAGGGAAAAGCCAGCCGGGTTCTCATTCTATCTCAGCTCTAGGAAGCAAATAGTGGCAAATCTTATTTCTGAATTATTGACTAAACTGCAGGGGCTAGCCTGGGCAGTTATCAGAAGTCAAGACTAACTCAAAGGTATGTGTCTACATGGAGCAGGGGTGTCAAACTCAAGGCCCGACAGCCGGATTTGGCCCACGGGATGCTTAGATATGGCCCACAGGCCCGCCCTGGAAACAGCAAAGGACTGGACCCCTCTCCCAGTGAAAACGGAGCTTGGGAGAGTTGCACGAGGCCATTGCAGGTGAAAATGGAGTTCAGGAGCCCATTTTCTCTGGCAGAGCCCTTGGGCTGCCCCAGCTGCCCCCGACACAAGTGACATTGAGCTGGCCATGCATATTAGCAATAGCAATAGCAGTTAGACTTATATACTGCTTCATAGGGCTTTCAGCCCTCTCTAAGCGGTTTACAGAGTCAGCATATTGCCCCCAACAACAATCCGGGTCCTCATTTTACCCACCTCGGAAGGATGGAAGGCTGAGTCAACCTTGAGCCGGTGAGATTTGAACAGCCGAACTGCAGAACTGCAGTCAGCTGAAGTAGCCTGCAGTGCTGCATTTAACCACTGCACCACACCTACTCCATCCCACTGAGGTCAAACGCAACCCTGATGCGGCCCACAATGAAGTAGAGTGTAACGTCCCTGATGTAGAGACACGTCCCATTTTCTGAGATTCATATGAGCAATCTTAAATATAAGTTATAAATAAAATACATTAATATAAAGTATGAAAATACTTCCAGTTAGAATTTTTAGCTTTTGAGCTGATTCCTCTCATTTCCTCATGGAATGCTTATTACATGCCTAATCATTTGTTTAGGGCTGGGCAATTTTTTGATAACTCAAGAACCTGTTTTTTGAGGGAACACCAAGAACAAAATAGTGCAACAAGAACTTGGGAGTTCTTATTACGCGCATGGACACGACTGGGTTTTCAAAAAACACAAGGAATTTGAAAACCTAGAATGTTGGTTCTATGTGGAATTGCCTTCTGTGATCAATAACAGAACTGAACCGAACAACTCTGAGGGGAGTTCACTTCTGCAACCAAGGTCTCACCAAGCATGATGGGTACAGTATTCATTTCCCAAAATTCCTGATTGGGAGTCTATCTCCACAACTCTTAGCTGATTCTACGTCTCAAGGATTGCCATTGGGACAAAGACTAGGGAGTTTGGTCTTTGTGATCCTGGCTAGAGAACATTACCTTTTTGGTCTTCTCAACATTGCTTTCATGCAATGGATGAAATAATTTAAACTTCCCATCAGATAGCAGAAACAGAGAATATTTTCTTAACCATATTCCTTCTGTTTGTTATATTTACTCTATGCATTAATTGAAGGGAGAGTGTGTTACTGCCCTAGTTCTCCCTGATCTTTCAGTGACTTTCAATATCATCAAACATGGCGTCTTTCTGGACTACCTATGCGAACTGGGAGTGAGAAGCACCATATTTCTGTGATTGTTATGGCTAGCCTGGCTCTGAGGGTTAAAGCCACCCACTTTACTGGGAACAAAAATCCAGTGGTGGGATCCAAAAAAATTTGTTGATAGGCGGAAAAGTTCAAGCCAAAGGACTCTCACTTGTGGGATGACAATACTCTTACAGATTTTACATAACAATATAAGTTGATTGACGTATCTAATTGTCCTGAGACATGTAGTCCTGAACTTAGAACCCCACAACTGGGACCCGAATTTCCATTGTTAAGCCAGGTGGTTATGAGATGCATCTGATTTCATTACCTTTTTTGCTATTACAATGAAGCAGATCCCTGCAATTGTTAAGTGAACCATGCATCGTTAAGAGAATCCAGATTGCCCCATTGACTTTGTTGGTTGGAATTCAACTATGGGGATGCTGCAAAAAGTTGTAAGTGTAAGGACTGTTATAAGTCACTTTTTTCAGTGCCACTATAACTTTAAATATTCAACAAATGGTTGTAAGACTTAGGACTGTACTGTAAAGGTGGCTTCTTCAAAATAACATAACAGAATAACAGAATTGGAAGGGACTTTTAAGATCTTCTAGTCCTACCCCCTGCTTAGACAGGAAACCCTACACCACTTCAGACAAATGGTTGTCCAACATCATCTTAAAAACTCCAGTGTTGGCCCATTCACAATTTCTGGAGGTAAGTTGTTCCACTGATTAATTGTTCTAACTATCAGGAACTTTCTCCATAGTTCTAAGTTGCTTCTCTCCTTGATCAGTTTCCACCCATTGCTTCTTGTCCTGCCCTCAGGTGCTTTGGAGAATAGCTTTGACTCTCTCTTTGTGACAGCTCCTGAGATAGTGGAACACTGCTATCATGTCACCTCTAGTCCTTTTTTTTTCATTAAACTAGACATAAATATATTTCTTGAAAGTCAAAGGTGGTCTAATTGCCATTCCATCATGTCTACAATCTGTCTTTAGGCTGACTTAGTCTGATCAAAGCCCATCACTATTAAAGTCTAAGCCCCTCTCTCTTCTCCCAAATTCAGTTTAAAACTGTCTTGAAAAACTTAGGATTTCTCTTTCCATATCTGTTTCTTCTAGTGACTGCAATCCATTTTTTGCCAAGAGGACCATTGAAACAGTGTTGTAGGTCAAGATTAAGGAATCCAAACCTCATAAATGATATTTTTCTAGGCCCAAAGCAAAGAGCCGAGGTGGCACAGTGGGTAGAGTGCAGTACTGCAGGCCACTTCAGCTGACTGTTATCTGCAGTTCAGCGGTTCTAATCTCACCGGCTCAGGGTTGACTCAGCCTTCCATCCTTCCAAGGTGGGTAAAATGAGGACCCAGACTGTGGGGGCAATATGCTGGCTCTGTAAACCGCTTAGAGAGGGCTGAAAGCCCTATGAAGCAGTATATAAGTCTAACTGCTATTGCTATTGCTTTTTTTTTCAAAAGGCAACTGGACTTTCTTGGTTTTTCTTAAAAAAACAACAAGAGTTTGCTTCTCATCCAAGACGTTTCTTTAGAACAGATGAGAAACCAACCTTTTCAGAGAGAGAAAAAGCAAGCAAAGCACAATTGCCTTTTGAAAAAAGCGCCTTTGGGATAACCATGACCTGGATGATTGAGAATTTCCATAAACATCTTAGGCTGTTTTTTTAACTTTGTTTTTGTTTCTTATCCCTTGACCATCATCTTGCAAAATGGATGGAAATACTGTTGCCTTAGTATAGGCTTCCTCAATCTCCATTAGAGTTCAACTGTAACTGCTAGTGTTAAGTCGGAGTTTCTCATTTGTGTATCTGGAGAATCACAAGTTAGAAAAACTGCTGACGGAATAGCATCACATTTCCTAAAAACACAGTTGAGTAATGATCTGTTTTTCATTTGCACTCAAAACAAAATACTTTGTTGACACAACAATTTTAAGAAAGCAAGCATAAATGTTGGATACCTTTAGGGCAATAGTTACAATCTTTAGGAATGCAAACACCCAAACTTGATATGAAATCTGTCAACCCTGAAGTGAAACTGGCTGAGGCCATTTTGAAGCGGGTTAGTTACATGGGGTTTTGTAGCCAAAATGGGTTTTTGTAGCTAAAACAATATTTTTTTCTTGTGGGAATCAAGGACATTCTCACAGGTGGCTGGCTAGAGGAAGGGAAGTAACCAAGCAACCGGCCAACAACTGGGTTGGACAGCGTGACCAGTGACCTAGGGGGAAGGGGAAACTTTTACTTTTAATTAGATGAAAGCTGTGGGAACTTTTAGAGTCAGCTTTCCCCAGTTGTGTCAAGAAAATTGTTGATACTGACAGTGAACTGAGCATGGTTGGAAATGGAAAGACTGGAATATGGAAAGGGGAAATAGATGGACTGGAGCTCTACCCCAGATTTCAAAGTATAGAAGAAGAAAAGAGAAGAATTGATGGAACTAAGGAGAGAAATTTTGTTCGAAGCACTAGTGATAACCAAAGATAAGCTGATCGAAGAAGCAGATGGAGAGTTTCGAGCTTATACAAGATATGCAATAAGCAATAAGTCCATACAAAACTTAGAAGTCCATACAAAACTTTCTAAGGAAATAACCAGAATACTAATGCTACAAATGGCAAGAGACATAAAACTGCACTATTACTGGAAGGACACAGGTTGATGTAATGAAAGCTTATAATAAAAAATTAAGTCAAATTTAGTTAAATTTAGATCATTATGTATAAAATGGAGTGATAATGGATACCATTAAATAATTGATTGATAATGATAATAATGCATATATATGTATTGGTTTGATAAGAGGAAATTTGATATAAATTGCAAATGGTGACTACGAAAGGAGGTTTAGAAGCTATGTTATTAAATATAATCAATTTTTATTTAGAACATGTTATAAAGATGTAATGTTACTGGATGATATTGGGAAGATCTAATGGAATGCCATGTGGTTTTGCTTTAAATCTGGAATGTTTTATATAAAAGGACGTAAAAACAATTTTAGTCAAATGAAAGTTGAGGTATGATGATAGTAATATATATAAATATATTTGATTTAAAATATATGATTTGATATAAATTGTAGGTGATGATTGGGGAAGGGATGCACGGAAGTTTTTGTAACCAATCGACACACTTTCTACAATTTGTAGTGGAAGATGGTTTTGTGGCTTTTTGGTGTGTTTTGTCTGTTTGTGTTTATTCAAAAATTTAAAAAAATCTTTAAAAAAACAATTTGAACAAAGTAGTTAAAAGATGAACAGCAGTAGATGCAAGCTTTTCTTATTGACTCGTCAGTACCAAACTTACAATAATATGGTTAAAAATCAACATAGAGCATAAAGTCCAGTGAGAGCGTTAATTAGACATATAATGTGTGTGAACACAAACCAGTGACACCTTACATTTACGGAAGGTGTAGGTTGACATAGAGTAGAGGCCAAAATTGTGGAAACATTTTGGGTAAAGTGTATTTTTGAGTTTTGTGGCTAATAACACCACTTTTTTAGGCGGTATAAGATTTTATATTAGTGGAAATATAATTTCATCAAGAATGTAATGCAACAAAGTTTATTCAGTTATCCATATTTTATGAAATGTTATAGCCAAATATAGACAGCAATAAAACACAGTTAATAGAAGTAATCATTCAATCTTGCTTTCACATTATAACAGCTGTAGAACTAAAAGACTTCCCACTCCATGGGAAGACATTGTAAGGCTGTAATTCATGCTAAAGTTTACCCAACTAAGTATTAACTGATATGGTGATAATTTTTGTATATCTCATTTTTTCTACATGTTTCACTTTTCTTCTTTATAACTGCTATTCTAATAGAATAAAAGAACAATATATATCCACAAGAGATACATTCAAATTAATATAAAATTATTTAAGGGAAAGTTGGAAATTAGATGGAAATTGTCCAGGACTGTAAGATCTGATGATGCCCTCTTGGGGAGGGTCATACCACTGTCTCCTTTAAGGCCACTAGAATCACCTCTTCCCTCAAGAAAGCTAACATTAAGCATGGACTTAATCTAAGTCATCTCCCAAGTGGCCTACTAAGCCAGGAGAGGCATAGATATAATAAAGAGGTGACCAGGTTTGCAGTCCAAAGATCATTCTCCATTCCCTTATGAGTTAGAGACCCAAACTCTTCCCAACCAACATCTCAAGAGTGTGCTTCAAGCTCCTTGACAGGACCTGCCCAGTAAGAGCCCAATTCCAAGCAAATTTCCTTTTGTCATTTCTAAGAAGCAGCAACGAAAGAGGGGGAGCTTACGTATTATATTTAAGTTCCTCAATTCAAGCTGTAAAAACCCTCCCCGATCGTAAGCTCACTGCACAATGACTCCCACCAATGACTGCGAACAGCAAGTGAATGATCAAGAATATTTAACAGAAATCGGAGCACACATGCCAGCAAGAAAAATTGGTAAATACTTATTATTGATTCAGTTTAATGGTTTGGGGAAAGACTAAGAATTTGTTTAGCTCCTTATTATCTGTGCTTGTCTGGGTTAAGAGGGGGATACAATGTCATATTTATCATAAAACTCAGTTAACACTAGAATTAGAGAAGGCTTGCTTTAACTGAAACGGTTCCAGTATCATTTGGGATGAACTAAATATTAGGGTTATCCTCCTCCAATTCTGTGGTGGCTTTATCTTCAATTATTTCTGGGTGATTTTTCAGAATAGCAAGACATTCTGAAAAAAAAAAAAGTTTCTCCTAGCTGAATCAAGGCATTCCCTGGTTCCTGCTTTCAGCTCACAGGGGTGTCTTACTCTTAGTTGGGATACAAGCAGTCTTTTAATCTGAGAATATATTTTTGTCCCAGATTAAGAGGCTCTGGAATAGTGTATTTCTTTAATTCTTTTATTATAAGTTCATTAACTTTGAAATTACATTTTTGTTAATAATTGCATTGAAGCTTTCAACAAACATAGCAACAACTAATGCAAAGTAAGATAGAAAAAAGGGGAAAAAGAATTAGAAGTAGAAAAGAAAAAGACCATTACAAATGCATAAGCTGTTATACTAACTTTCCTCCCTCTTTCAAAGTTACATTTTTGTTTTTTTTAAAAAAACTCTTATTCCCATAGTCTAATGTTTATCTATATGCAGTCTAGAAATCATCTTTTCAATCCTAGTTCAGCAAAAAGTCCTTTAGGAGTTACCAGAAATATCAATCAAATATTTTATCCCTTATCAAATAGCCCAACTTTATACGCCTTTTTTGCTCTGCGTAATCTTAACCTTTAAATCATTCTTATGGCATCACAGGATTTGGTCTTTCATAATTTGTTGGCATTTAAAAGAAATCTTCAAAGTTTTTACCAGGCGTCTTATTAAATCTTATAAAGGGGCATCATCCAGGACTTCTTGCCATACCTGTTCCACATCTAAGTCCTTTTCTTGATTTGTCTTTTGCCCTCCCATTTTAGTAATCTCCATTTTATTGTCCTTGATCACGTAAAAGTTTCTTAACATTTTTCTCTTCAACTTCTAAAAGTTTATCCACTGAAATGTCTATATGAGATATTAGCTATTAAAATTTCAGTCCATATTTTTTAAAAATCTCCTTAACATAAGAAAAAGTTATAGCCAGTTTAGTCATTTTATCTCTTTTTTGCCTGCTCCTTTAGTTCTCTGTGCTGTCCAGTTGCAACCTTAATCAAGTCTCAGTTCCTAATATGGGTTTGGTTTCCTTTCAGTCATTTCCCATCAGTATATGATTTAATTATATATTTGTTTTTCAAATCTTACAGCAAAAATAGAATCAATCTTTCAAATCTTTCTGATCTCCCAATCCATTTAAAATATTCTTACGTCAACATTCCATTTTCCCCCTTTTTTCCAACTGCATATTATTTTAAATTCTTTTAAGTATTTAAAATTTTAAATTCTTTTAAGTATTTAAAATTTTAAATTCCTTAAATCTGAAAAAAGTAAAACTCCTTAGTTACCAGATTAAGCTTATGGCTTTGAAAGTCTCTAATATCCACAAAATGTTAACAAATTGTGAATTTAAAATTAAAAGATAAACAAGCAGTGGTGAAACAGCATTATTCCAGTGTTTTTCAACCACTGTGCCGCGGCACACTAGTGTGCCGTGACATAGTGTAAGGTGTGCCGTGGGAGAATTACTTTATATATAGTCAATATAGGCACAGAGTTAAATTTTTTTAACATTTTCTAATGGTGGTGTGCCTCGTGATTTTTTTCATGAAAAAAGTGTGCCTTTGCACAAAAAAGGTTGAAAAACACTGCATTATTCTGTCTACATTACATCATTCTATGCCTATGATTTCAACACATTTTTACACATAGGTGATTAAAATATGGCATCCATGATATTTTTGACATGTTCCCTGCTTATTTTATTGATTTGTAGCAAGGAGCATAAACCCGACTCTAATTTGGATTAACTTTCTGAGAAAAATATAAGATTATAACATATGCCCGGTATTTAAGATTAGTAATATAATTCCCCATGAGTCAAACTTTTCAACCAGAAAATATTACTTTGGTGGCATCACTGCTCAGAACAGAGCTAAAGGAAAAAAGAATTCAAAATAAATACTGATCTTTCGTTATTGCCAGGTTATTTATGTTTCATAGCAATCTACTTATATAGAAAACTATATTATTTGCTCTTATTACTATGGGAAATACAGCAAGACCACATAGTCAGGTATGCATACATTCCCAACATTAGAAATTGGAAATCGTATTAGAACACTATAGTAGAGCATTGTCTATTCAATGATTTTATTATATAAGGAGTTTTGGAATACTGGAAGTAATTTTCATGCTAGATTCTAACATTCTCCCTCTCTCTCTCTCTCATTCTCCCCCTCCCTCCTCTCCCAAGAGAGATATATCCCACAGTGGAAATGGACACCTTCTATGACTTATGTGCTTTTGGCCATTTCTTACCTGCTGATCATCATATTGTTTGGACTTGTGGCATCCCAAGGTAAATCAACTACTTTGATTTCTGACATACTGTGTGGACTTCAGGACCAAACATTGTAGAAAGTGGCTTTAAAACTCTCTCAAATCCTTAGTATTCTAGAAAGAAGCAAGTCACTGAACCCACAAAACATACATTAATTTCCAGCATATACTAAGCATCTTTTTGTTGCGTAGTAAAATAATAATAATAATATTTACACCTTTGTCTTTTAAGGAAGCAAAACCCCACCTGATGAATGTGGTACTTGCAGTCTTAATCTCTCCAATGAACAAAACATTTTTTTAAAAATCCCCAAGTCATTAAATGTATGTAAGAATCAGTCAAGCTTAATGTCCATATAGGCCGCTTTATAAATGTGAGCTTGATGTAATCCCAACTCCAGCCATTCCACTCATACGCCAATCATAAGAATGACAGTTTCCTTGGTCTTTTATGAGGAATGGCTAACAAGAGTTAGCAATGGCAATAGCAGTTAGACTTATATACCGCTTCATAGGGCTTTCAGCCCTCTCTAAGAGGTTTACAGAGTCAGCATATTGCCCCCAACAATCCGGGTCCTCATTTTATCCACCTCGGAAGGATGGAAGGCTGAGTCAACCCTGAGCTGGTGAGATTTGAACAGGCGAACTGCAGAACTGCAGTCAGCTGAAGTAGCCTGCAGTGCTGCATTTAACCACTGTGCCACCTCAGGTCTTTGTAAATCTCACCTTTGTTTTGGAGAAATTAACACCAACTCAGATTGAGCATCCAATCACGATTCACCTCACAAAATCACACTTGGCCAATAAAGAATTCTATTCTATTCTATTCCAAAAATCTGCTAGCCAGCAAAAGCTGGCAAGATATCAGCTCACCATGGTGCTCACAGTATGTGCCCTGAAAGGCATGAGCTTATCAAAGCACAAATATATTAATGGAGGACGAAAGAAGGAGAGAGAGGGGGAGGGAGAGGGAGAGCAACTGTAATTTGTGAAGGATACTTTCCTTTGAGTCTTGAGACATATATGATGTAGAATTCGAAAGCTAACTCCAGGTCTAGATTTTTTTCAGAGTGCTTAAGATCCTTTTTGAATATGGTATTTTTATTACTTTTATCAACTAGTAATATTATTGTGTACATTTCTATTCCTACAGGAAAGAGCAAACGGCAGCAACCTCTAGAAAGGGGTAAGTCATTCTCAAGAAGTGAAGGGGCTGCTGGCCCTAATTGTTGGGTGTGGGGGGGTACTAATTAAAGTAGATCCCAGCAGAGCCCACAATCAATGGAGCCCTTTAGGAGAATAAATATCAATACAGTGCATTTTCCACACAGGATTGTTCTCTAGTACCTGTTTTAACCAAGTAATTTCTTTGCATACCATGTGATCCCAGAAAACGTGGCCAACAGAGTAAGCCTTCTAAGATTCTGTACAAGAATCCACTGAGTAAAAATACAATCACTGTCTTGAGGATCAAATTTCACCATAAAATCTGATTTCTACAGTAAGTTGTTGCTTAGATATGGAAGGGATTTTGGAGGTCTTCTAATCCATCTCCCTGTCCAGGACCATCATTTATTTCCACTACAATTGTGGTTCAGACATCTCTAAGGCAATTGTGTTTCCCTCTCTTCTAAATTCTAACATGGCATCTCCCTCTTTTCAATGTGCTAAATAATTTACTGAGACTAAGTTTATTCCTTTGAGTTCTTCCAGAGGGAAAACACTTAATTCACTCAGGCTGTACTTGGTGCACAGTTGAAGTACATGCTTCCAAAATGCCAGTGTGATATAGCAGACATCTAGACCAAAACCTCCAGCAACTCGAGCCAGAAAAGTTCTTTTATTTTCTTCTTTGCCAGTGTACCCATGTGGAGCCAAAAGCAGAGAATGGAGACATTTTGATGGTGCATGTTACTACTTCTCCCTCCAACAAGTTATTTGGCACACAGCAAAGAGTCAATGTGAAGAACAGAATTCAGAATTGGTAGTCATTACCAATCAGTATGAACAGGTAAGGATCCTGGTAGTTGTTTGGGAGAAGGTGTAAGTTTACAAGTTGCTACCAACTCCTGACTAAGCTATGTTGGGAGGGAACATTTCCCCACCCACTACTTCTCTGTTACAAGTTACTGCCTTTTTTTCCACCTTGATTTTTGAAAGACATTTTACCCTAGGGTAAAAAAGCAACTAGGAGTTGATTGACTTTGAATACATTACACAGGTAGAATATGCATAGATATGTCCTCTGGTGCATTTTCAAACAAAGCAAGATGATCTATACAAAGTACTCGTCATTATTTTGGTACATCAGGATATTCATTAAAGCTGGGTATTTTTTTTTCTTTTTGGAGAGCAGATTGCAGGATCTAGATCAGGGGTAGTCAACCTTTTTATACCTACCCCTCACTTTTGTATCTCTGTTAGTAGTAAAATTTTCTAACTGCCCACCGATTCCATCTTAATGGTGATTTATAAAGTAAGGAAATATTTTTACTTTATAAAATTTATAAAGCAGAGTTATAGCAAACCCCTACCGCCCACCACGAAAGCTGGAACACCCACTAGTGGGCGGTAGGGACCAGGTTGACTACCACTGATCTAGATATTGAGCCGAGGTGGTGCAGTGGTTAAATGCAGCACTGCAGGCTACTTCAGCTGACTGCAGTTCTGCAGTTCGGCTGTTCAAATCTCACTGGCTCAGGGTTGACTCAGCCTTCCATCCTTCCGAGGTGGGTAAAATGAGGATCCAGATTGTTGGGGGCAATATGCTGACTCTGTAAACCACTTAGAGAGGGCTGAAAGCCCTATGAAGTGGTATATAAGTCTATAAAGAAAAAAAAAAGATATTACGCCACTGAATTTTGCCATGTTACCAAAAAAACAACATCGCCTGCATGATTTGGAAGGTCTTCTTAACAAAACAAAAAAAATCTGTCCAAGCAAAGCCTTTCCCCTCAAAGATAATACACCTCTTGGAATTCTAGTCCTGCCCCTTGCAGTGATAGCATGAAACCACTACTTTGCCCACCACGATGTAACCACGAACAAACAAAAATCTAACAAAAACAACCAAAAAGTTGTCAACTTCTATGATAAACAACAATCATAATTGTTAACTATTGACTGGATGCTGTAATATTAGGTTATCCACGAAGAAATGTCGCTGCAGATTCTAGTCAGGGGTATAGTTCTGGGACATGCCAAATCAGCTCATTATGATTTATGACTGTCACAAGAGAGCCCACACGCTATATGTGTTCCTATTGCCTATCTACACTCATAACACACCATACTGATACAAAGTGATATTGCAATTTTGGTAGGACTAAGAATCATCAGAAGCTAAGATAGGTGACATGGGGATAATTTGAGACTAAATGAAAATGCCTGGTAGTCTTAACTGAAAAAAGAAGCACCAGAACATATAAAATAGAAATGGGCTGCCTTTTCCTTGTTTAGCATTAGCCTTTTAGTCCCAAAGAGGAAATGGAATGTATCTACAAGTGGCAGCTGTCTTCCCATAAAATAAATAAACTGAACTGCTTTGTACTTCCTAAGCCAATATGGTATTACTATAGGGAAATGGGAAACAGAAAATTCGGTTTCACTTTGATTTGTTTTTCTAAGCTAGTGGCAACCACAAAACGGTTCAAGGGCAGGATTTCAAGGGCAGGATCAGAAAAGCAAGATAAAGTGAGAGTTCCCTTCAGTGGGGAAATTGGGCTACAGTGACTTAAAGAAGTAGCAACACAAATCCTAGATTCTTAGTGAGTTTCTCAACAATGCAGTTAAGCCAGAAATGAATCAGTTAAGTTCTTCAAAAGTGAGGTCTAGTGTGGTTTCAAAATGGCACAGACTCCATATATGCATGCGGCCCCTGGTTACTAAATTTTCTGGTTTTTTTTTAGAAGAAGTAGCCATACATATGCTGGAAGCATTCCTTAGCTCTGGAGACCTCCTATTGAAACTTCAACTTTGTAGGAGCTTTGGATCTCATTTCTCTGCCTTCTTCAAAGAATCTAGGGAAATGTAGTTTGCAATATCAGAAAGGACTTTCTGTCCCGTGTTTAGATCAAGGCAACAGGTCAACAGAATATTCCAGAGAAATGGCTCCTCCTTTTTTTAAAAAAAGGAAGAGGGATGGTTTCTTCCATGTTCTTTTTATGTGGAAAAGAAATATAGAACTGATGGCAGAAAAAAAAAGAAAATTGCAATTGGAAGATGATATTTGTCAGAGGATCTTATTGAATATTACAAATGAGGCAAATCAATTTCATAATCAAAGTTTTAACAGGATGGTGTCTTACACACACACACATATCAGAGTCATGGTCACTGAATTAACCAAAACATATTTTTGGAATAAGTACTTTAGGAAGGCCTTGCAATATATGACTCTAGTTAATTGCTATGAATGCAGATAAAAGATTTCTTCCAGATGAATTCAACTGAAATATTTTGGAACACTGTTCTTGTTGTTGCTTCTGCTGTTATAACTTTTATTCCTTTTTCCTTCCCCAACTTTTGGCACCCTAGAATTTCCTCCAGGCTCAAGCCAGAAATGAGCGCTATTGGATTGGACTCAGTGATCACAATGATGAAGGGCAATGGAGATGGGTTGATGGCACAGACTACAGAACCAGCTTCAAGTAAGACAAGCCTGCGCACTGCAATTTTCATATCCTACCATACCATTAGGCAGGTGTCATAACAAATTTCCTGAATTTTCCAGTCTGAAAAAGCAGAAACACAAGTTTCATGTAGTTCCTTTCCGATGGCACCCGGAGCCTTCTCTGCGGGCACATGAGCTGTTACCCCAGCCAGCTCCACCACCATCTGTGCACGCCTCCTGCCAGCCAGCTGATTTTTGGGTCTCTGCCAGGCATGCGAGGGAGGCACACATGTGGGACATGTGCATGGATGTGCGGGGATGGGGGATTGCGCACGCATTCATGGGGTGGGGGGAGCTAGGGGGCCATGTACCCCTGTGCCTGTTTTTGGCCATTTTTGCAAAGGGGGTGGGGTTTCATGAGGCCAAAAATGCTGTATTCAGTGTATAAGACGCACCCAGATTTCCCCCCTCTGTTTTGAGGGGAAAAGATGCATCTTATACTTTGAAAAATACGGTACTTGAACAGTTCAATGAGATGTTCCAAATGAGGGCAACATCCATATATGCATGATGAGCCTGTTGCCATGTGACTTCATAACTGAATACTTGCAGTTATGAGCAATTTAAGTAGCTGGTGCTCTTGGCTATCTTGCTTATTTCCTGAGACTGTATCAGAGGAGTGCTTGGCATAAGATAAAGGGGATCATATACAGAATTGCTAGCGTGCTACCAGTAAGTGTTTAGTAGGCATTGGAGAGTAATCAGGAAGGGAAAATGCTGAATGGTTGGAAGTTCTATGTGTATTCTAGAGTCTTGCATGTCTATGGCCCATGCTTATAGATTCCTAATGCCTGAAAATAGCCAAAGCAACTCCAATGCATTGGGCTTGAAAAGATAGTGAGATGAAAAAGCTGGTCATCTAACAATGGCTCTAAATATCAAATGTTTCTCCTACAAGATGGCCTTGCTGCTGAAGAGGATTAGTTGACCCAGTTGATCACTAGAAGGAACCATAGCTGCTAGTTATCCTCTATGTTTTCAGCTATTCCTTCTAACTAGAGTAAAGAACATAGTGAAGTTTCTTCCATTTGCCTTGTTCTTCTCTTTCAAGAAGAGGTTCAGCTTGGAGCTGAATAAGCACAGAGACATTCTAAAAACCCTACAAAATATAGAATTTACCTACTCATTCATCACTACTATCCATGCTGCTCATTCAATACACATATTTTTGTCAACCACCTTCCCTTTCACTGCTAGCTCACCTAAGATGAACAAGCAGTGTTAACAAGGAGAACATGAAGACTCAGCTAGCTAGCAGTGGACTTCTACTGAGCTTTGGTCATTGACAAGTAGTCAATAATATCAACCATTAGGGATACACTTATTCGCAAGTAAGAAGTAGAATGAAGAAAGTTATGAAGATGGCAAATGTGGGAGGCAATGGCCATCCCAGATCATTTTACTGAGGTAATTTGCATTTATTCCCCAAGAAGCAGCCAAGGGTAGAATTACATGTGAAAAAGACTTTAGGAATTTTGGTAATAGCCTCCAGATGTTGATGAATTATAATTTCTAATATACCTCAACATTGATTATAATGGCTAGTACTAGTTGGCATTTGTAAATCCAGAAGAGCACTAACTCCATGTCCTTGTATAGCTTCTAAGAGTCAGGTGAGGAAAAATTCTTCTCCATAGATGAGAAGACAATGATATAAGATGCAGAGCATGGTGTAGAGATAGATATTGTGTTAATATTAAACTAGTCCCAATCTGGCACTGATCCCCTGCTGAACTTTGAAGGCCTACATATGGTTTCTGAAGTTTCATACTGGAAAACAGTGGGATATACACGACTGACCCAAAGCCCCATTGGAAAAGTACAGACCTTCTGCGTTAGGTTATACTTGGCAGGCAGAAGGTGATATGGGTGAAAAGGAAAGACAACTCTTTCTGAATTTCTCTCAGACTAACTTGACTATCTTCCTTATTTAGGTATTGGTCAGAAGGTGAACCCAATGACCACAGCAATAATGAAGACTGTGCCGAAATCTATCAGGCTGGCAGATGGAATGATGTATCCTGTAATATAAAAAAATTTTATATATGCAAAAAATCTTTACCTTCCTGAAAAATCATGGGCAGAAAAAATTGAAGGAGAAAGAAATCACGTACTTTGGAATCCCAACTATCCTGCTGGAATGTAGCAATTTATTCACACACACACACACACACACACACACACACAGAGCATATCAACTTTGTGTGTGTGTGTGTGTGTGTGTATGAATATATCAACTCAATCAACTAGCAGAGCAGAGCATAACATAGCATAGCACAGTGGTGAAATTTAGCAGATTCTGACAGGTTCTAGAGAACTGGTAGTGGAAATTTTGAGTAGTTCGGAGAACTGGCAAAAACCACCTCTGGCTGGCCCCAGAATGGGGAGGTAATGGAGATTGTGCAATATCCCTCCCCTGCCATGCCCAGCAAGCCACGCCCCCAGAACCGGTAGTAAAATAAAATTGAATTTCACCACTGCGTAGTACCTTGTACTTAGATATGTTGGTTGGAGTCACTTTTGTAATGGTGAAATGACTGTTCAGATCCCAGGATTTTTTGAACACATAAACCAGCCAAAGGCTGACGTTAATCTAGGAGCATTACCCATGACTTGTAACCATTTCTCAATCTAATCACCGAACTATCTAGAATTCTCTGTTATAATTGTGAAGGAAATATAATCTGAATCTGCTCAGAGGCCACTGAATCTTTCAGTGTTCATTTACCCTGTTCCAAGGTTGAACCTTGGTTGTGAAAACTGGTACCTGCAAGGATAAATCAAGAAGTTGATGCTGTAAGCCAACAGCATACTTTAGCATACATTTAGTTATAGTGATTTTGTTTAATTGTTTTAAAAAACAATACTAAGATTGCAGCAGGCATCCTTCCCCATGCAACAAGAGATCTTCATTGTATTTAAGTCTTCACTTGAAATCTGTGCCTCACCTTAGAAACAGTTATCTCAATTGGCACTGGACAGATTGTTTAGTGTGTGGGACAAGCAATGTCTGTCCATTTCAATAACTTCACCCTTTTCCTACCTATCCTGTTCAAAGTATTTTGCAAAGCCTCCTAATAAACTTCAATTTAGACACATTTTCTTCATGTCAGTTTATTGGTAATGTTCTCTAATAAATCTGATGATGGAGTACCCTTTTCTTACATACATGTAAGCTCAGAGATACATTTATAAGTTTTCCTTTAATGGCAAGACAAATTCTGGATCTGAAAGATTTCAGTACATGTCCCTCGGGAGTAGGGCGGCATACAAATTAAATAAACATTCCAACATTCCATTCACATTACATAAAAGAACAGAGGATGTGAAGAGGATAAACTCAGATCAAATGAATTTTCATCCATTTCCCCTGAAGAAAGCTGATAATGTTAAATAAATGAAAATGAAAACTAATTTTCTAACAGCTAAAGATATCCAGTATCACCAATAACTGGGACTGCTAAAGAAAGGAACTGGGGAATATTACTGGGGGAAATCTACTTAGATAAAGCCTAATGCCCATTATTTCTGGTGCGTGTTTCTATGACAGTGGAAAATCATTCCTAACCATTTTCTCCGTGGTCCCTTTATTCTGTACCTGAACACTGAATTCTGTATCACGTCTCCCCTACGCTTTCTTCTTCTCAGACAGAATGTGCTCTTTCAGCTTGTCCTCATATGGCATGTCCTCAAGTGCTGGTATCATCTTTGTTGCCTTCACAACCTGCTGAATCCCATCAATGTCTTTGTGAAAATGTGGTGCCCAGAATTATATACAGTGTTGCAGTGTACAGTGGTGCAGTCTTACCAGTTCAGGGAATAAAGACTTCATGTGTCTTTGATACTGATAAATATGTTCCTTTTTTATGGGGGGGGGGGAATTATTGAACGTTACAGCATCAAAGTTGTCATTAAGAGAACTTTCTCCAGAACTGCCCTTCCAAACCAAAGTTCACCCATTTCATCTATAAATTCTCCACTCAGCAATACACTGGAATAGCCATCCATCTATCCATCCAAATAGGAAGTTGCACAATTTTCAAAAGAGAAATGGCTGATTGCATTCAGATGTTATTTCCTGAAGGCATCCCAAAACTGTGGTTTCATTTCATTTCATTTCATTTTATTTCATTTTAATTTATTTGTATGCCACCCTTTTCCCTGAAAGGGACTCAGGTCGGCTCACAACTCAAAAAGGGAGGGGAAAAACAAACAGAGTTACAAAAACATGGAAACCATACATAGTTAAAAGCACAACAATCATACCATTCGAAGTGGGGCAGCAAGTCTTTAGCCCCAGGCCTGTCAGAACAGCCAGGTTTTAAGGGCTATGCGGAAGGCCTGGAGGGTGGTGAGGGTACGAATCTCCACGGGGAGTTCGTTCCAGAGGGTCGGAGCAGCCACAGAGAAGGCCCTCCTCTGGGTAGTCGCCAGTCGACACTGGCCGGCTGATGGAATTCGGAGGAGGCCTAGTCTGTGGGGTCTAATCGGACTATTGGAGGTAATTGGCAGTAGGCGGTCTCTCAAGTACCCAGATCCAATACCATTGGTTGCTACATTTAGAGGGGGGGGGGAGCAACTAAAGGATGCAAGTGGAAACAAAGAAGTGGCTTACTAGGGCTAATGTGTTTGGACTGCAAAAACCTCAGGAAACATCAGATGGCATAGCCTTTGTGGTTATCTAATTATTGCTATCTAATTATCTAATAAGGTGTCATGGTGGCTCAGTGGCTAAGACACTGAGCTTGTCAATCAGAAGGGCAGTTCAGTGGTTTGAATCCCTAGCTCCGCATAACGGAGTGAGCTCCCGTTATTTGTGCCAACTTCTGCCAAACTAGCATTCGAAAGCACGTAAAAACTGCAAATAGAAAAATAGGAACCACTTTAGTGGGAAGGTAACAGCGTTCCGTGTGCCTTTGGCATAGAGTCATACCATTACCACGGAGATGTCTTCGGACAGTGCTGGCTCTTGGCTGAAATGGAGATGAGCACCGCCCTCTAGAGTCGGGAATGACTAGCACATATGTGTCAGGGGAACCTTTACCTTTACCTAATTCTCTAATTGCAATCTAATTATCTATTAAAATAACACTCCGCTGAGGTTAAAAAAAAAGTTTTTTTTTGAGAGCTGTTTTGGTTATTCCACATAATCTTTATGTTTTTTGGTGCACTGAATACGAAAATGACCTCCATTTTATCATAGGACATCACGTTTCCTGACAATTTAGGTAACTATATTAAATACGGCAATACCTCAAAATAAATGGAAATAGACTTATAAAATTAAGGTTTTATTACAATATTTTCATGAAAATCCTTTTTTGAACTGAAATGAGCTCACCTATGCACACTAAACTCGATTCTTCTTCCTTGTGAGGCTCCTCTTGGTGCATTTACACTGTCCACCCAATACTTACTCTCAACTGACTCCCAGGCAGTGGTGGGTTTCGGGCAAACTGGTTCAGGAAATCCAGGGAGCTGGTGAGGACCGGTGGACCCGGAAGAAACTTTTGGGAACGCCAGCACCGGCCCTGTTGCTCAATCGCCCTTACCGTCCATCGCAGCTCATTTGATCCCCTGCCTGTCCACACTAAACTAGGCTAGCCCAGCCCACTGCTTACTGATTGACTGGAGAGTGGAGTCCAGCCAATCAGTGAGCGGGCTGGAGGCGACCTGTTTAAAAGCGTGGCGCCAACAGCCAACATTCCTCTCTTTCTCGTTCCCAAGCAGACAGCTTTCTTATCAGTCCTCCCTTCTCTTCACCTTCCATGAGCTTGCTTCTTCTCTCAGGCAAGCAACTAAGCGTGAGGGGGGGGGCGGCGGGACTTGGGAGGCTAGCTTACGCCAGCTCACAAAAGCCGTGAGCTGGCATACGCATGTGGCTGAAAGCGGGTGGGCAGTGGTGGCATAGCTTTTGTGAGGGAAGGCCTTCAGGCTTTCCCTAGTGAAAGCCGTAGGCTGGTGTATGCCACATGGCCGAAAGCCCCCTGTCCCCCCCTCCCCAGCCTCTCCTGGCTGGCTAAACCTTCCAAGCAGCGTGCTTAGTGACAACCCTGGCCTTGTCCCTCCAGTCCAGTGTCTTACCTGTCCTGCTGCCTTTCTGCCTGCCTGCTCCCTGTTGCATCCATCCATCGCATCGGAGTTAGATCCATCGCATCGGAGTGCTGCTGATTCTCCCTGCTGGTAAGTGACCCGAGTTTTTTTCTTTTATTTTTAATGTATTTTAAAATAATATTTTCTTTATTGTGCATAGAATTTTTTTAAATAGTTTACTTAAAAGTATTGAGTATAGAATATTTTAAAATGGTTTACTTCAATTTATTGTGTGTGGATTCTTTTTTTAAATTGTCTTAGACTATTTAAAAAAAGATTCTATCCAAAATAAATTAAAATAAACTATTTTTAAAAATTCTATACTCAATACTTTAAAATGTATTGTGCATAGAATTTTTTAAAATAGTTTTATTGTAATTTATTGTGTCTGGAATATTTTAAATTTTAAATTATTGTGTGTGGAATAGTTTGAAATGGTTACAGTATAAATTATTGCTGGTGGAATATTTAACAATAGTTTTTAAGGATTTTTTTTATTTATAGAATATCTTTTTTTTTAATTATTTTTAGGGAATTTTTATTTTTTAATTGCTTATAAAATATATTTACTACAAGAAATGTTATTCCTTTTTGCAAATGTTTTCTTTGTAATGCAATATGTTGCTTCTAAGTGTGCAGGTTGGTGCGTGGTTAAGTGTCTCAAAGTGGCTGCTTTTCTATGGGTAGGCCAGGTTGGTGCAAGGCAGCTTTGCCAGATTTAGTGTGTTTCACCCTTGTTGTTTAGGTAATTCTGAGGTGGTTGCTGGTTCTGTGAGCTTCCTGGCACTGTCCTTTATAATTTCCCACAATGCCTCGATGGTTTTTATTCCAGTGGCTTTGTCTTTCCTGTCCTTAGGGTTAGGGAAAAAAACTGATTTCATTTGCAGTCTTTTTTTTGGGGGGGGGGGATTCTTATTTTTTGGTGTTTTCCTGGCACTGTCATAGTTTGTGTAGGTGTGTAATGTCCTGCAGTTATTATACTTTCCTCAACTATTTTCCAATGGAAAACATTGAGCAGTGAGAGACTTGTGCATTTCTTTATATAATGAGATGAAATATTATAACTGATATGCTTCACACTGAAAATTCGCACTTGGCATCCACTTTCAACATAGGGCAGTGTTTTTTAAGTTGTCTGACCCAATTACCCCTTTCCCCAATCTTGTATAAATTTAAAAACCCAAGAACCTGTTGTTTTACACAAGCATCTTAGTAACAATAGTCCCGAAGTAGATGCTTGACTCTACAAATTGTTCCATTACCTCCAGGATATGCTGAATTAACTTCTTTGGGGGGAATTATTTTCTGTTTAAGAACCACTGGCATGGGAATAAAGAATTTTTATTCATGGGGGGGGGGGTTGCCCTTGGAAGATAAACCTTTTGTTATTATTGTTGTTTCCTGCTACAACTTCCTCCCACACACACAAACACCATATTTCTCAGTTACTGAAACAGTAATGTATACAAAAGGTAAGTGAATTTAGGAAATAACATCAGGTTTATGGCAGATAGCAAATCTAACTGAAAGTATCCAAAATTCTCAGCCAGGAATTGGAAAACAAGACAGAAGAGTTTAAAAACTCTTTCTCCTGTTAGTTTCACCTCTTGGTGATAGACGCATTTAATCTCTTGGTGCTTTCTGAGCTTGCCTGCTTTTTTGCAAGCATTTCATTACCCCACTAGGTAACATCATTAGTGTACTTCATCACTTATTTTCAGAGTGCACCACTGCAGTGCTTCTGGGGGTGTTAGTATTTAAATATACCTAGTTGAAAGAAAACAAGTTTCCTTTGATTTGTTCAAAGATAGAGAGACGTAGCAACCTTTGTCTGAGGATGATACTTATCAACCATGTTGTCTCTCCTTTTATAGAGCCGAGGTGGCGCAGTGGTTAAATGCAGCACTGCAGGCTACTTCAGCTGACTGCAGATCTGCAGTTCAGCTGTTCAAATCTCACTGGCTCAGGGTTGACTCAGCCTTCTATCCTTCCAAGGTAGGTAAAATGAGGACCCGGATTGTTGTTGGGGGCAATATGCTGACTCTGTAAACCACTTAGAGAGGGCTGAAAGCCCTATGAAGTGGTATATAAGTCTAACTGCTATTGCTATTGCTATTGCTATTTTTCCTCTAAATCAGTGTTTTTCAAACTTGGCAACTTTAAGATGTAAAAGTTTCAACTCCCGGGATTCCCCAGCCAGCATGATGATTAGGGGATTCTGGGAGCTGAAGTTCACACATCTTAAAAATTGCCAGGTTTGAAAAATTCTACTCTAAATCTTGGACTAACAGATGCCCAGAGGAATAGCTCTAAACTAAAATAGATGGATGATTGAATTTCAACCCAAACATGTGAGTAAACATTGTCTTCCCTGCTTGCAAGAGGCCAGAAACCTAGGAACTGGGTGCTTCCAACATTCAGTTTTAGAATATAAAACTCTCAGAGCTGCTGAAATATTTCCAGAATTCCAAAAAAATAGAGTACAAGTCATTCTGAGTCTAAGCAATATCAGAAAATGTCCCAAAGGTGCTTTCTTTCCAGAGGAAACTGGACTTTCTCTTTTTGTTAGAAGACGTTTCGCTTCTCATCCAAGAAGCTAGAACTGAAGAAGCTTCTTGGATAACAAGGAAGTCCAATTGCCTTTTGAAAGAAATGACTTGGACTACTGGGACTCTCCATAGACAATGTCAGAAAATATTAATCCTAATTTTTTGTAATACCCAAAAAATGTCTGTGTAAGCATGAGGCCTTTTACCAGTTGAGGTAAATATAGATCAAGTTACTTTTCCAAGGAAGCATGAAAGGCTAAGTCAAAAGTGCTTAGATTCTACAAAATGTGTTGATGCTTAGATCTGTATGGATGCATCATGCAGTGACAGGAGAGGAAGTGAAACCCCATTTTTCCCATTTAGTGTTCAGCAAGAAGTTCAATGCATTCTCTGATACTAGCAGAGACAAATTGTAACCTATGCCTCATTCCTATTTTTTTTTGGGGGGGGGGGCTGCTTAAATATTTCCCTCTCTGAAATGCACAATGCTTAGATTCAGCACAAATAATGCCCATCAATCAACTTCCCTTCCTCCAGGATCTTTGAAAGTATTTCAAGATACAAAGTGTAATAACGAGGCCTCAAGTCTCAGAAACCACATAATTGTGTTTGCTGCACTGATTTCAGGGAGATGTCTGAATCCCAAACTAGATTTCAGAGATATCCAAATTGAAGCAGTTCCCCTGAAACAGTCTGAATCGGAGGCTAATCAGCCTCGAAGCTTTATTTTGATTCAGAGGGTCATGGAATGGAAGAAAGTGACTGCAAAAGCTAAATCTCTCTCACACACACCCTCCCCAGCTTGTACCAGAAAAACATTAGAATGGGAAAAGAAGTGACAAGGAATTGTGACAGGCTGCTTGTACAGGTTGTCCTCAAGTTACATCTATATATTTAGTGACTGTTTGAAGTTACAATGACACTGAAAAAAGTAAATTATGATTGGTCCTTGCACTTATGACCCCTGCAGCATCCCCACTGCCACATGATCAAAATTTGGCTGCTTGTCAACTGGTATATTTTTAGGGATGTTTAATAGTTGTAACATCCCGAGATCAGTTGCTATTTGTGACCTTCCCAGTTAGCTTCCAAAAAGCAATGGGAAAAGTCACATTCACTTAACAACCACACAATTTGGACACACAAACGAATCAGAGTGATTCGTTAACATCTATAAAATGCTCAGGGTCACCTTGAACCACAAGATGGGCAGCAAATAAATTGATGATGATGATGATGATGACGACGACGACGACAACAATAATAATAATAAATTCCTGCAATACCATTCTGATTCTATAAAAAAACCACCCTACTTGAAACAGCTTATATCCTCCGACGTTGCCTTAACTGTTCCTAGGTCCTTGATTAGGAGTCGAGCTGTTGAGCTACCAACAAGCTCCAAAGGCTGTGAATCTCACCAAAAATTAACCACATAATCATCATCATCATCATCATCATCATCATCATCATCATCATCAAATGCCATTAAGGCCAAAATCGAAAAATCCTCGATGCCAAATGCAGACTTTGCAAAGAAGCTGATGAAACTGTTGACCACATACTCAGCTGCTGAACAAAAATCGCCCAGACTGATTATAAATTGCGGCACAATTCTGTAGCACAAATGATCCATTGGAATTTGTGCAAAAATTACAATATTAAAACAGCAACAAACTGGTGGGAACATCAGCCTGAAAAAGTCACCGAAAATCAGATGGTCAAGATCTTGTGGGATTTCCGTATACAAACGGACAAAATACTGGTGCATAATACACCAGACATCACACTGGTTGAGAAAAATAAGGTTACAATCATAGACATCGCAATACCAGGTGATAGCAGGGTCGCCGAGAAGGAACATGAAAAATCGCAAAATACCAGGACTTAAAAATCAAAATTCAACGACTATGGCACGAAACCAGCAGTGATAATTCCAGTGGTAATTGGCACACTGGGTGTTATTCCAAAAGCACTGGAATTACATTTAAAACAAAATTGACAAAATCACCATCAGTCAAATGCAAAAAGCTGCACTGCTTGGAACTGCACGCATATTACGAAAATACGTTACGACATCCTAGGCCCCTGGGTGGGGCCCGACTAGTAACCAATGCCAAATCCGGTGAAACAACTGGCCGCTGTGATACAATTGTATACTAATAATGGCTGTGAATCTCACCAAAGATTAACCACATATAATAACACCAGCAGAACTGCAAAAAATTGTGCTACTCAGAACATCATATATTTTAAGAAGATACTTGTTTGATACCTAGGACGCTGACAGCAACCCAAATCAACCATCAGTACCAGTCAATGGTATTTGTGACACGTTTTTAAATGTTCAGTTGACTGAGTTTCATTTTTAATGAATAAAAGAGATAATAATATCTGCAGATCCCAGATCCTTGGGAAGAGCTTAAGAGGTGGATTAAAATGCCGAATGCAGTCTGAACATCTGGCTGACTATGCCACAACCTTAGTAATAGTAATGAGGAGCCTTGGTGGTGCAATAGTTAGACTGCAATATTCCAGGCTGCCTACAGTTTAGAGATGGATCCTGACAGGCAGGTTGACTCAGCCTCCCATCCTTCTGAGGTCAGTTTGATGTGGACTCAAATTGTTGGGAGCAATATGCTGGCATTGTAAACCACTCGGAGAGTACTGTAAAGCACCATGGAGCAGTACATAAATCTAAGTGCTATTGTTATTGCCATAACAATAATATATATGATTGATATAATAATAATAACTATTGCAAAAAGGTTGTAAAAATCAGGTGCAGCTCACTTAACAAGTACTTTGCTTAGCAACAGAAATTCTGGCCCCCATAATCATAAGTTTTGAACTACCTGTAAGCATAGTAGTATATATGAGTTCTCGGAGTATTTTGCCAGGAAGCGCTGAAGTGTTACATTACAGGGTTATTCCGGCATACAGAACTTTTTGCTAATTATTCACTCAGATGCATAAATGTTCCAAGGGTTCAGGCAAAGTTTGCTTTTGGAGGTCAAGAGGAGAAAGGTTACGGTTTCCAAATATCTCTGTTGCTTTTTGCTGCACACCCAGCCCTGCCTGGTTGAATGTCTCAAACAATCGCAGTTCAACAGAACAATAAAACCAAGAAGAGAAGAGAAAAGCCTCACTCTTCTGAAAAACTGGAAGAATAGGGATCTCTTTTTCTCCATCTCAAGGTGTAGATGTTTTGGGGAATTGGGTGGGTGGAGGAGCAATCTGGAATGAACTGTTTCCCCAGAATGGGAACCTGACATTTACCCACAAAGAGGAAATGAGAATGATGCTGCAAACTCAGTGAATTATAGCTGATCATTACTGGAAGCTTTCAAGAAGAGACTGGACTGCCATCTGTCAAAAATGGTATAGGGTCTGCTTTGGCGGGGGGGGGTGGACTAGATGACCTACAAGGTCCCTTCCAACTTTGTTAATCTGTAATCTGTAAAAACTGGGTGTGGAAGGCAAGGGTGGATTCCAGCAGGCACGACTGCCGGTTCACTCATGTGTGTGCTTTATGCACGCTGCGTGCGCATACGCAATGCAATTAAAATTGTTCTGCGCATGCACAGTCATCGCCCGGGGAACCAGTTTGGGGGTGTGGCAGGCCTGGGTCGCTGCCAGTTCCAGCGACCCAGGCTGCCAAACCACTATCGGTTTGGCTGGACTGGTCCAAACTGGTAGGAACTCACCACTGGTGGAATGCAACCTTACAAAGGACACACAAAGTTCAACAACTTTGATAATGATGGTTTTATTTAAAAAAAAACAGGCTGGTTATTGTAAAACTGCAACGATGTCTTATTTTAATTCAAGTTCTTTCCACCTTCCTATTATAGAATGTCATTACTTAGAGGCAAACCAATTAGATAAGTCTTTTGGCATGTTACTGATATTTCTGCCTCAAACTTCATTAGCAAAATAAGAAAATCCCTCCAAGTTTTATTTCTAGCGTATTATAAAACCATTCAGCCCCTTAGAAAAGTTGATTTATGTGAGTTTTTGTTTTTAAACGTTCAATGTCTAGTAAAGTATGACCCTGCATGCTTGGAGTTTATAACGTAATTTCAGAGAAATGTGAAGGGAGACATACAAATTCAGGTAAAAGAAGGCCTGAAAACTAATAGAACATCAGTACAACACTCTTAAATGCTAAATTAATGTTACTCTGGATTGGTAGAGTTATCTTGCCTTTGCAATCTGTAGCTTCTAGGGAATCTATAAAGACTGCACCACATAGGATATATTGCTGTAGTCAACCACTTAAACTTAGATAGAAGAGCATCCAAAACTAGGTCTGTAGTTGAAGCTGGGCAAAAAATCCCCTTTGCTATGGATTCCACACACTGTTTAAGCAGGCGACGTAAGTCCATAACAATTCCCAAACTTGAAGATCAACTCCATACTGGGGAAGAAAACAATAGCAGTAGACTTATATACCGCTTCATAGGGCTTTCAGCCCTCTCTAAGCGGTTTACAGAGAGTCAGCATATTGCCCCCAACAATCTGGGTCCTCATTTTACCCACCTCGGAAGGATGGAAGGCTGAGTCAACCCTGAGCCGGTGAGATTTGAACCGCTGAACTGCTGATCTAGCAGTAGCCTGCAGTGCTGCATTTAACCACTGCGCCACCTCGCCACCTCCATTCAGTGATACTACAAGGACTGTTGTTACTGGTTTGCCAACTTGATTTTGGAATGATTTAATCTATCCTGACCCTGACAGTCTCCAGATCTGTTTGGGATGTCTATAGCATCAGTCTGGAATGGCAATATCAACTTGAGTATCAGCATATTCGTGACATTTAATTTCAAACTGATGGTTTGAAAGTAGAGATTAAATAGCACAGCAGAGCCTGCAGCACACCGTACTGCCCATTTCAGAAGGAGCAGAATTATCATAAAATAGACACTCAACCCTTGTAGACAAGTCAACAAAACCCTCTGACTGATGGTATCAAACATCACTGAAAGAACTAATAGGACCAAGGGGGCACATTCTCCATGAAGGTCCCTGTGAAGGTCATGGACTAGAGCAAGAAATGACCTTTCTGTTCCATGGCCTGATATTAGATTGGTATGAATCTTGATAAATATGTTTCCTTTAGATTCTTCTCTAATTGAGCACTACAACCTGCTTTAAAACCTTCCTTTCAAATGAAAGGTGGAGATGGTTGGGTCCAGGGTAGACCTCTCCAATATCACCTTCCTCAAGGCAAGCAGCAGCTTCCCTTTCTACAAAAACGTGTTGATTGCACCACAGGTCAAGCACATGGGAAGGAGTGTTCAAATCACAGAAGATTCTATCCAGTTTCCTAGGTTCCACAAATTCAAAAGAATCCAAGAAGATTTCAGAAGACCTTGTCTTGTTGACCACAGTGGACTCTGTTAAAATTGACAGTAAACCCATAGTTGACATGGGCAACTTTATGTGCAAAGAAACCCTGCCAATTCATCTGATATGCTGCAGACACTGTATCCTGCCCATATTTCTCCAATAACTATCACATAACCCCAGATGGAGCTGTCAAGAATCTGCAGATGAAACAGGCACCCAAAATTAATCCATTAACATTCTTATCACCACTGTGCAAGCTCAAATGTGAGCTTGAACCAGTGTTCCATGACAGATTTCTCATCAGTGTCACTTCAGGTGTCTTCATTTCTCATAGCTCCTTCAGGGAACTAAATGGTGATAGGGCAGAAGTCTCACAGGCACAATTTCATCTAGAACTCTGGCTATTTCTGTATTCTGGGAGTCAACTTGGTGAGAGAGTGAACTGTCTGGCTACTGCTCCCTTCCAACCCCTCCAAAAGTCCATCCAGATTCATGAAATGCCTTAGGACCAACGTAATCACCTAATCACGTATAAGTCTGGAGTATTTGTAATGCATAGCTTAGTAAGAACTGATCATAGAAAAGTACAGGTGATAATGTCCCATCTACTTAGAACTTAGAATAACTTTATTGTCATTTTAAATCAGTGGTGGGATTCAGCCAATTCGCACCTATTCGGGAGAACCGGTTGGTAACTTTCTAAGCAGTTTGGAGAACCGGTTGTTGGAAGAAATCTCATTTTGTTTTTTCCCACTTTACAGGATTAATCATGTAAGGAAGGCAGGAAGGAAACATTCTGGTGTTGTTTCCAGCTTAATCTTTATTGCCCTGCCTACAGAAACTGCCTCTCTGGTTAAACCTTATTACATTGTAACAGCTAAGGCAAAGCGCCCATCGACCTGAGTAATGTTGCGTTGGCCACGCCCACACGGTCACATGACTGCTAAGCCACGCCTATCCACCTGGTCATTAGGACAGCGAACCGGTTGTTAAATTATTTGAATCCCACCACTGCTTTAAATATACACTAATCGGCATACATTAAAATGAAATTTCATTGCATATCACTCTCAAAGGGTCCCCACCTCCAATATACACTGCACAAACATGACTAATTAAATAAATAAATACAAAATTATGCACATACCCACAGATATTACATTACATAGAAAAACAGCAAGGTCTAGTTTGGATGTATACATGTACAGTACATGGCGAGAAAAACGAATCTTGTGAGTTTACCAGACGGATGGCATAGGGAACAGAACTATCAAAGAATCTGGTAGTCCTGCTAGAAATACTTCAAAACCTCCTTCCAGAGGGGAGCAACAGACACAGACCATAAAGTGGGTATGTGGGGTGTCTAGATCTAAATCATGTCTCATTTACTCTGAAGCAAATGAGATCCAGCATCTGCTTGCTGAGGTGAGTTAGAAAAGTCATTGACACCACAGAGGCAATGAATTCATTGGAGTCCCTGCAGAACATGAAATGAAGCCAGTGGTGAAATTCAATTTTTTTTTTACTACTGGTTCTGTGGGAGTGGCTTGGTGGGCATGGCAGGGGAAGGATACTGCAAAATCCTCATTCCCTCCCCACTCTGGGGACCAGCCAGAGGTGGTATTTGCCGGTTCCCAGAACTACTCAAATTTTCCACTACTGGTTCTCCAGAACCTGTCAGAACCTGCTGAATTTCACCCCTGAATGAAACCCACCTAAGACCTCAGGCCTTCAGAGTACCCTGCTCCTGGGTACCTAGAGAGATAAATGCTATTCTCATGGGAACCCCAATTTGTCACACACAATGGCATTTCCAATCAGCCCCCTCTGGGGTAGTGTCCCTTGCAACTGCTGAAGTCTAAGAATCAACATAGCTTTGCTACCTCCTTGTTTATGGCATCACAACTGAGAAAGGTATTAAAAGCAGAGAGGAAATTCCCATAGGACTAAAGCCCTGTCAGTTCCCAACAGTGACTCAACAAATACCCCAGTCTTCTACTTGGTTAGGTCCTTAAGTCAGTCCTAAGCAGTGGTGGGTTTAAAAGATTTTTTGAACCTACTCTGTGGGTGTGGCCTCCTTTGTGGGAGTGGCTTGCCGGCCATGTGACCTGGTAGGAGTGGCTTGCTGACCATGTGTTCTCTCTCTCTCTCTCTCTCTCTCTCTCTCTCTCTCTCTCTCTCTCTCTCTCCTTCCTTTTGTCTCTCTGTCCCTTTTTCCTTTTTTCTTTCATCTCTCTCTCACTTTTTCTTTCTTTTTTCTTTTTTTCTTTTTTTCTTTCTTCCTTTCTTTCTCTTTCTCTCTCTGTGTGAGTCTGTCTGTCTGTCTGTCTGTCTGTCTGTCTGTGTGCGTGCGTGCATGCGTGCATGCGTGTTCTACCGAACTGGTGCGAACTGGTAGGAACCCACCTCTGGTCCTAAGGCATTTCCTGAATCTGGCTGCAGGTCTGAATGCTTGCCACCAGCATATTATAAATGGGCACCATATGATTTCATACAGAGTGGCATTTTCCACAGCAGCTGGAAGCCAAGACACCTGGCAATGTGGCCCACATGGCTCTCCCAATTTAAAATAGGAGACCTGCATTGTATTACTGATCTTCCACTCTATAATGGCTTAGCCAGCATGATCGTTTATATTGCGACATTCCCAGCAAAAGAAGATTTCTACCCCAAAATGTAGCAACAACACAAAAATGTCTTGGTTTTTTTTTTAAAGTTGCCTTTTGGATCACTGTTGTGACCCAATTAAAAGGTAAACACTGTTTTGTTTTGTTTTTCTCTCTGCCTCTGCTTTGGCCTAAAACAAGAAATTTGCCTTTTAAAACTAAAAAGGTATTTGTGTCTGTCACATAGATTGCAACAATAAAATAGGAACAATAAATGTTGCCCTGTTGAATCAAGAAAGTAATTCTTAATTAATTAGTCAACATCATTCTACACCATTAACAGAGAATCACCTAGCCCAGAGGTGGGTTCCTACCAGTTCGCACCTATTCGGTAGAACCGGTTCATCAAATCTACCGAACCGGTTAGAAGAGGTTCCACCAGTGGACCCGGAAAGCAGGCCACACCTACAGAAGAGGTTCCAAAAATTTTTGAAACCCACCACTGGTCCTTGGATATGATTATTCTACACTATCATGCTGATATTTATAAAACTCAGTGCCTCTGTGAAAGGTAAGGATGACTACTGCGTTTGTGGTGCAATCAGAACATTGCGTGTGTTGAAGTTGTTTTAACGCAAACCAAAGATGCCTTTTAAAAAACAAGTTTACTTCATATTCTTATGCATGCCAGTGCTGTGTGTGAGGTAATTTAAGGTGGTTCTGACAAGTGTCGTCGGCATCTTCATATCCGGCCACATGGGTGGCAAGCCACTCGCACAAAGGAGGCCACACCCACAGAGTAGGTTCGAACAATTTTTGAAACCCACCACTGACCTAGCCAAACATGATTGGGATTTTGATTGGTTTTTAACCACATAATCTACGAGGACTGCCTATAAGAGGTTAATTCAAGGGGGAAAATGGAAAGCAGAAAACATAAGCAAAATGCTGATGGAGCACCATGAGACTGAGTACATTAATAGCTCTAAAAAAATTTTTCCAAGAAATATGTTTCCACCCTTCCTTTGTATGCACTTGCTGACTCCCAAATTGAAAAGGGAAGCATATTCAACCCTGCCTTACTATAACCCAGCTTTCATTTCCTTTTTACTCTATTTTATAAAAAGAGGAAATTTAAAAAATATGTATTTTGTCTTTCGGATAAATTTTAACTGGATTTGATATCTAGTTCAGTTGGTTATAGCAGTAATCAGGATGGAGAACAAACAACGATGCTTTTTCAGGAGGCAACTGGACTTTATGGATTTTCTTTGAAGTCGTTTCGATTCTTATCCATAAAACTTCTTGGATGTGAAGCAAAACATCTTCAAAGAAAAACCAGAAAGTCCAGTTACCTCTTGAAAAGAAGCAGCTACGAGACAACCGTGAGGTGGATGACTGAGAACCTCCATAAACCAAGGAACAAGTTCCTTTTAACCTGGTTTAGATACTGTAGGAAGACAGGCAAGTTAGTCTATAGCAGCCAAAAAATCAGGAGTTATCTGTTAGTCCCTTTTAAGATATCTTTTATTAATGAGCACAAACTTTCACGAACTACATATCATTTAGCCATTTTCTGGCTAAATTGGTGTTTAAACTGGGATGAAGTATGGGGAAAGAAAGGAATGTACACACAACGTATATGCAAGACAGATATCCAGTACCAATTAACAATAATATATTTAGCAATAGCAATAGCAGTTAGACTTATATACTGCTTCATAGGGCTTTCAGCCCTCTCTAAGCAATTTACAGAGTCAGCATATTGCCCCCACAGTCTGGGTCCTCATTTCATCCACCTCGGAAGGATGGAAGGCTGAGTCAACCTTGAGCCGGTGAGATTTGAACAGCCGAACTGCAGATAGCAGTCAGCTGAAGTGGCCTGCAGTACTGCACTCTAACCACTGTGCCACCCCGGCTCTTTAAAATCTTTGGTCTTTCTTGAGGTTGCCTGAAACCTTTTATGCATGTGAATTCAGCAATCTGTTATTTAGTGGTGAAGTTAAAACTCCCATTTTTCCAAAACAGTCGATCTGATGGTTTACCATAGAACTGTGATGGTGAACCTATGGCATATGTGCCACGGGTGGCACACAGAGTGTGGGCATGCAAGCTGTCACCCCAGCTCAGCTCCGCTGTGCATGTGAGCGCGCCTCGGGCCGGCCAGCTGGTTTTTGGGTCTCTACTGCACATGCAGAGGAGGGCAGGGGGCATGTGGGATATGTGCGCACATGCACGGGGGTGGGGCACACATGCAGGAGTTGTGTGTACATGTGGGGGGGTGTGGGACACATGAGGGGTTGCACATGCATGCACAGGGGGTGGGGTACATGGGGGGAATCACACACACATTTATGAGGGGTGAGGGCGTGGGGGGAGCACACAGGGGGAACATGTGCATGTGGGGGGGCACGGGAGTATCATTCGTGCATTGCATTATGGGTGTGGGTGTGTGCACGCACTTCCGTCACGCTGGGCCGAAAAGGTTAGCTATCACTGCTATAGAATGTCTTGGAAAGTTGAGCTATTGTGATAGAACTTCATCCATATTTTGAGTTTGGCTGTCAAACTTGTCTCCATGGTTTGTGTGGATTGGCCTGCATTTTAAAATGCAAGAGGGCATCACTGGCAGATGGTGGCATATATCACATTAGGGGAAGCACATGTCAAGGGGACCTGTAGTAGGAGTAAATGAAGCACCAAAAGAGACTCCTGGATTTGTTGTTGCATCTGGTTCCCATATTAGCATAATTGTTCTGTTGTTTCTTCTTGCTTGTGAGACTCTGTTTCAGGTTGGCGGTTGTCTGCATATAGGCTTCACTCTGCCACCCAGTGTCTGAAACTATACAGTGTCATTGTCCAGCATAGATTATGATTTGTTAATAATCTAGTTATTGTACTGTCCTGTTATTCTATTTGGGGGTGTTGTATTTTCATAAATCCCCTCTAAAGTGCATCCATTTATCGATTGAACTTAGGTAAAGTTCAGTCACCTTTTTAATTTTACAGTCGAATTTCGCTGTTTTAATTTTACAATCAAGTGGATCAGGAGAACAAATGCAGTTGACGTACAAAGTGTGACCACGGATTATAAATTTGGTTGTGTTTTGGATAGAAGCTGGAAATCATGTAGGTATCCATGGCGATCTGTAGAATCCCAGTTTCTGTGTCTATTGCTTTACTGCCATGTTTCCCCCCAAATAAGACAGGGTCTTATTTTCTTTTGACCCCTGAAATAAGCACTTGGCCTTATTTTGGGGGAGGTCTTATTATTTTTGAAGTTCAGGAGGCGATGAGCGTGGTCACCTAATGGCTGCTGCTGTGTTGCAATATTTTTGGGGAGGGCTTATTTTTGGGGGAGGGCTTATTTTAGCACATGCTCTCAAAAGCCCGATTGGGCTTATTATCCGGGGAGGTCTTATTTTCAGGGAAACATGGTATGAGCTCAAGGTAGTAGATTATTCTATAGATAGTGTGAACAGACTGCTGCAAATGGACGAGATGTGGTCCTGGCTCCTCTTTTTTACCACCTTCCTTTTTAGATTTTAAAAAAGAAAGGACATATACTAGTACTTTCAGTACAATAGTAGAGCTAAACAGCCCATGGATTTTCCATATTCAATGTGGCCAATATCAAGGGAGGTTGAGAATTATAATGCAGTCAGATGTTCCTCATCCCTATTCTTGAGGTGTCTTCTGAAGTCTGAATAACAGAATAACAGAATAACAGAGTTGGAAGGGACCTGGGATAATCCAACCCCTGCTCAAGCAGGAGACCCTATACCTTTTCAGATAGAGGGCTGTCCAATCTTGCCTTAAAAACCTCAAGTGCTTTTGGTGATTATTAAGTAGAAATGTTAACATCTCTTAGATCAGTGTTTCTCAACCTTGGCAACTTGAAGATGTCCGGCTGGGGAACTCTGGGAGTTGAAGTCCGGACATCTTCAAGTTGCCAAGGTTGAGAAACACTGTCTTAGATTGTCTTAGATGTTTAATGTTTATTTTCTTAGCACGTAATTAACTAATTTGGGATTGATGGAAAAGACCTATAAATCTTATTAATAAATCATTGTTTAAAGATGGCTGTAAAGGTATAATCTTGTGTGGGCCTGGGGAGGAGAGGTGAGATAAACAGTAAATAATTTTAGTCAACTACAATAATAACAAAGAAATGTTAATGGATAATATTTAATGATACATACAGGTGTGTTATGGGGGGGGATGCTTAGATATCTTACTTAACTGAATTTGTTTCAGAATATATCATAAAGGTGTAATGTTATTGGAGATTTATTGAAACTGCAAATGAATGCCAGTAGGTGGTTGTGTCTTTAAATATAAATGATTCTAGATAAAAACATGTTTAAATAATGGTAATTAAATGAGAATTGTGGTACAGGGATAGTAAAATACATAATTTTTCTTTCTTGACTTAAAATGTACAATTCGATTTAAATGAAGTATATGTAAGGATTGTGGAAGAAACGCACGGAATGTTTTTGTAACCAATTGATACGCTTTCTACAAGATGTAACAAAAGATGATTCTTTTTTTGTGTGTTTTTGTTTAATTAAAACTATAAAACAATTCAAAAAAAAATAACCTCCAATGTTGGAGCACCCACAGTCCAGAAGATATGGCAAGCATGGACAGAGACAGCTGCAAAGAGGGAAAGGTGAATCAAATAACTAAAGCAACACTAATTCAAGCCAACCTCTGTTTCATTTCTACAGGCATCACGTGGAAACAGCACACATGAAAGAGTGGAGCCTGCATTATAACAGGATAATGCCTTCCTCAGTTTGACTCAAGTGCTTAATCCTATTGATGTCTCCAGGAATGGATTCCTCCATTGGGGATCAACCACATTTGCATTCTCAGCAAAATGGTCTATATTTGGGGGGATGACAGAAAACTGTACTTTGTTGGATCCATGGATATTTCTAAAAATAATTTTTATTAAAAGAAAATTTTACAAAGATTTTTAAAAACACAAAAATAAAGATGAAACAGAAAAAGTAAAGGTATAGAAGTGCAAAATAAAAAGTGAATAATAAAACACAAGGAAAAGAAAGATATCTGAAGAAATTAGTCCCTATCTTTTTTTCAGCAACTACAAATATAGAAATTTTTATCTCTATCCTCCCATATTACATATCATAGTCCTCTTTTTCCTATAAATTATTCTTTTTAATTAATAAACCAGCAGTTCATTTTTATTCACATTCAGCGAATAAATCTGTAAAGGATAGATCCATGGGTTCCACCACAAATGCGCGTACAACAAAAGCGCGCCTGACTAAACCGCAGTGACTAAAGCGCACCGACAAAAGCGTGCCGACAGAAGCGCGCTGTAACGGAACCCTAAACCTAACCCTAAACCTAACCCTAAACCTAACCCTAAACCTAACCTAAACCTTACCTTAAATTAAATCGCGCTTCTGTCGGCGCGCTGTTGTCGGCGCGCTGTTGTCGGCGTGCTGTTGTCAGCACGCTGTTGTTGGCGCGCTGTTGTCGGCGCGCTTTTGACATCGCGGTTTTAGTGCCGCGGTGTTGTCGGTGCGCTTATGACGTTCGCGGTTTTGTCGGGTCACGGATCCATGGAGATTTCTAAATGGACAAAATACCTATTACTCTGAGATTCTCCGTGATTCTTTTTCAAGGATTCATCTGTTTTGGATTTCTAAAAAAATTAATTGGCTCAATAAAGTAAGTAGATATTTTACCTTTTTTCAGATTATAATCAATAATAATGAAATTTTAAAAGGGATAGGGCAATTTAGACAGTATTTAAATGAAAACAAAATCAGGAGATTGTGGATAGAACTAAAATTGAGTTAAAATACCATAGTTTTTTGAGGTAAGCTTAAAACAAGATACTGAAGGCTGTAATAGGCGAATCTTCCTACCATGTTTGCATTCTCAGCATAATAATCTATATTTTTAAGGTTTCAGACAAACTGACAGGTACAACTATTTGTGGGAATTATATTGAAAATGGAATCAGTGATTATTTCTTGATATTTACCATATTTTTCAGAGTATAAGACACACTGGAGTATAAGAAGCACCTTAGTGTTTTGGGGAGGAAAATAGGGAAAAAAATTCTGCCTACCAGGTATTCATTTTTATTCCCATAACACCAGAAAAACAAGCAAAGAAAAAAAATAAAATGACACTTTTTGCCACTTTTTTTCTTTCCCCGGGCAGCCACTGGAGAAACTCTTAATAAGCTTAACTAGATGTCTGGGCATTCAGCCAAAAGCACTTCACACTTAGTAAAAATGTAACAAAGCTGAATCAACAAACCAGCCCAGCTCTTGCCTGAAGAAAACCATTGAGAAAACTCAGATAGCCAATAGGAAAAATCCTTGCCTTGCCCTTAAAGGGATTATCCCCAAAAGAATAGAAATCACTAGTCACAGGAACTCTCTGCCTTGCCCTTTGGAGGATTATCTCCCAAAAATAGAAACTAGACAAAAGAAGTACCTCTTAAGGGAGTCTTCAAATCTTTGGTCATCAGTCATCATCGGCTTCTCCCAAGCCATCATTGGCTTCTCCCAGCTGGAAAGAACCGGGGAAATTTTTCCAACAGTATTCTGCAGTAAAAATATTCAAAGCTTTTTTTCAACCCTAATAAAGTGCTAATGAATGAAGCGATCTATCAAGATATGTATAATGTTGGCCCTAAATTGCTTTCAATAGTGAAAATAATATGAATATAATTGTGTAAATCACTATAAACTCATTTTTAAGCAATAGTGAACTAGATTATATGAAATCTTATTATCAGTCTGCTTCTCCACTAATAAGCATCCAGTTCAAAGGCTTTTTAAGCCAATATTTAGAGACCAATATCCTTCCAAGGAGACATTATCATGGTTTTTGCAATACTCCAAGTGTGATGCATCCAATTTGAGGACATAGTTCAACCAGACAATAACACATTTTAACTTGAATTTCCTCCCCAGGACTAGATCACCTATACAGTACTAATAGAATCTAACCCCAAAGGAGATACCAGTGGATCAAATAAAAGTACATATCAGGCCTGCAGTTATATACATTTTAGGATCTTTGGCCTGCTACACATTCTATTATTTTCCTATGCTGTTTCATTAGTGTAGTAATTGGGAGGGGGAATAATAAGGAGTAGACTTGTAGAATGTGTTGTTGTCATTCCTTTCTAGAAGTCCAAGGTCATTCTTTGTCTCTGCACCTGACCGGAACCAGCTGGGTGGAGATGCCAGTGTGGCAGAGGAAGATTGGACCATGTGATGAACTTGTGGGTATGTGGGCAAGATATTGAACTTTCAATGGGGTGGGAACCCAGGAAGTTTCTGAGTCGGGATTTCCACAGTTGTGCCAACATGTCTGTCTTATTAAATTGGAACTTTAAGGATAGCTATGCCTTGGACTTTGATTTAATTCTGCAAGATATTTGGAATGCTGACAGTACATTTATTTATTATTAAACTTGTATGTCACCCATCATCCCAGAAGCGATGCTAGGCAGCTTACAGACATTCAATGAAAATGCACTGTAAACAGTAAAACAATAAATAAGAGTCTCTTAAATTTAAATTTTCAATTAAAATGAAACTAAGCAGGGTGAAGAGGGAAGGAGTATCTCCCACTATTTACTATAACCTCAATGGGGCCTCTGGCTAATTGGCACAGCCATTTTCTTCAAAGACCTTCAGAAGGCCAAAAGAGTGGGAGTAGATCTCACCTCCGGGCAAGGGGGCGTGATGTTCCAGAGACATGAATGGTTCTTCAAATTAAGACAATAATCAAACTTTTAAAAATCTCCGTTGATGAAATGAACAAACTTGCAAGCATGGTATTTCAATGTAGAATATTCCTATTCTTGATTCCAAATTCCTTGTACATTATTCAAATTTAGTTTGGCAAACTTTTTATGTGGTTGATATTATTGGGTTGTTAGTTTAGTATCTGTAAAAGCCCAAGAATATCTTGATTTGTGTTTATTACCAATGGAAACACCAGGGGTGGTAGATGTATGCATATCTGGCGGTGCTATTAAATTACTTGATTTAATTTAACTGTGTAAGCAAGGCTGAGAAATGTTATATTAAAGGCCTGCATAGAACTGTTTAAATATTTTGCTTTTTCTATATTATCTTATTGTTATAATGAAACTTAATAAAAATTACTATTAAATAATCTTCATTTTCCAAAAATACAATGCATAACTAGAACAAAAACTGAAATGATAGGCATTCCAAATATCCCTTCTTTGGAAAATAAAAATGCCCTAATTAATATTCAGCTCTCCAATTCATTTGTTGCTAGCATGTTACACATACTGAGCACCATATTGTTTAAACGTGCTTTTCTTAGCGGTAATCCAAAAGAGCCTTCTCTGCCGTAGCCCCTGCTCTTTGGACTATTATACACACCCACTCCAAGGTGAAATCCACACCCACCTTGCTGACCTTCCGTGCTACTGATCTGCAGTAAATAATAAACCATGAAGCTTAGCAGTGTCCCAGAGTTGGTATTCATCAGATTCTGACCAGTTCTGGAGAACCGGTAGCGGAAATTTTGAGTAGTTCAGAGAACTGATAAATACCACCTCTGACTGGCCCCACCCCCATCTATTTTCTGCCTCCCGAATCCCAGCTGATCAGGAGGAAATGGGGATTTTGCAGTATCCTTCCCCTACCATGCCCACCAAGCCACACCCACCAAGCCATGCCACACCCACCAAGCCACACCCACAGAATCCCACCATTGCAATGTCCCCACTGGCAGGAACCAGGAAACATGAAAACTTGACTTTGCCAGTTGACTTGGGATCCCAACAAGGGTGCACCATTCTGTTGGTGACTATCAAATTAAGAGAAGACCACACCTCTCCCTGTGTATTTTGTGCTCCTCTCCTCCCCATCAATTAATAACTGTCACGATGATTGTTGTTGTGTATTGTTTTATCATTTCAATGTGTACCCATTTTTAATGTTTGTAAGCCACCCAGAGTTACTCTAGATGAGATGGGCAGCACATAAATCTAATCTGGCTTTGCCGGCAGGCCTGGGGGTGATGAGTTCCCTCCCCTCTCAACATGTATGGTTGTGCGACTGTTGTTTACTTTTATTATTTGTATTTTGTTTTTTATGTTCCCCTTTTTCCCCCTTGAATTGTTCGCCGTCCTGAGTCCTCCCGGAGAAGGGCGGCATACAAATAATAAAATTCTAATTCTAATTCTAATTCTAATAAATAATCCAGTGTCTTTGATGTTTGAAATGTTATACTGTAACTCCAAACGTGACGGCTGATGGCCACCCTGTGTAGGAAATGAGAAGGGCTGTAATATCAGCTTTGTTATAGCCTGAAAGTATATTATGAAAGGCATTTGTTTTAATCGATAATCTGACCCATTCTAAAGTCGCTTTGAAAAAGACTGCAGCACAGTCCTTCTCACCCATGAACGTTGCCTTTGGTCAACTGGTTGAGCATTTTGGATGTTACCCATACAAATCTGAAAGCATAACTTGCTTTAGACTGCAGCAAATAATGGACCATGACCCTCGGTTGCGTCTCCACTGGCAGGAACCAGGAGACTTTCTCTAGAGCTTTCTGCAACTTGATACACACACACACACACACACACACACACACACAATGTCAGGGTTCCAAGTAACACCCCCAATTATTAACTGAAGATGTAATGCCCTGCAGCTTTGAGGGGTGGTGGAGGAGGGATTGAAAGATTTCAGTTGTCTAGACCAGTGTTTCTCAACCTTGGCAACTTGAAGATGTCCGGACTTCAACTCCCAGGATTCCCCAGCCAGCATTCGCTGGCTGGGGAATTCTGGGAGTTGAAGTCCGGACATCTTCAAGTTGCCAAGGTTGAGAAACACTGGTCTAGATTATGTTCGTTTAGATATATCATTCATAAAACCAAATATTGGAATTTCAGTTATCGTAAAACACTGCCAGCTAAGTAGCCATGTAAAGTATCTCTGTTTCACAGTTGTTTCAAAGTAACAATTCTAATTCAATCAATGAAAATTTAATGGCAAGTTGTAATATTCTTCTTTCTTTCTTTCTTCCTTCCTTCCTTCCTTCCTTCCTTCCTTCCTTCCTTCCTTCCTTCCTTCCTTCCTTCCTTCCTTTCTTTCTTTCTTTCTTTCTTTCTTTCTTTCTTTCTTCACCAGAGTCTCTTATTCTCTTGTGGCCATGTTGTGGCTTCTAGACTGTTGAGCTAGAGACTTGCGACAATTTCTGTGAATGAGATTCCTGAGATAGATTTTTTGTGTGTGTGCATCTTTCTGCCCCCATCTAATGGTTGCCCAGACTTTTGCATTCCAAACTTGATAGCCACCCCATGTATGATCAAAATGCTAGCATTTCTGTTCTGTCAAAATGATCGCATTTTCGGAATCTGGAAACATGGCTGTTCCCCACAAGAAGCTTCCTAATGTTTTTGGGCCGGGCTATAAATAAGCAGCTTATGAAAAGTCATTGTCAATTAGTGCACAAAACTACAAGCTAAATGGATCGATAATCTGACCCGTTCTAAAGTCAGTTTGAAAAAAACTGCAGCACAGAGACGGGCACTGTACTTGTGCTGGTTCTTGCAATATTAATATTAATATGGTTTTTACTCCAGCAGAGGGCACTAAAAGCTCACACAATGTCCAGACGTTCAAGCCAACAAAAAACAAAAAAATGTTTCTTCAGCATCCCTCTGAACAGACTGCTCACCTTTCAGAGTTAATCACTTTTCCTCCTTCCTGGGAAGGTACTCTGCGTGGAATCTATACTACTGGATCTCTCTTTCTCTCCCTCTCCTTCAGCCTTGCCTCCTGCGGACTGCTTGGACAAGTCCCTGCAGTGTTCTTGGCAAGATTTCAGATGCAGTTTTCTCTTGCCTCCTTCCTAAGACTGAGGGAGAATGACTGGACCAAGATCACCCGTGTGCCTAAGGTAGGACTAAAACTCACAGTTTCACAACATTAACACTGCCTTTGTGAGATTCTGCAGTTAATAGCTAGAAAGCGTATCAGCCACTTGGGCTGATACCAGGAGCGGGTTTCAATTTTTTCTACTACCGGTTCTGTGGTTGTGGCTAGGTGGGCGTGTCCAACTTGATGTCACTCACGCACACTCAGTCACATGACCCCACCACCACCAATCTACGGTCACTGAAATGGTGGCAAAAAAAATTGGGACTCTGACAGAGGGAAGCGGGGGAGAAGAGAGGGGGGAAAACTCCCCAAAATAGACCGCCAGATGATTTAGGGTGTGGAAAAGCCATACGTTTTGTGGGAAGCTATCATCCAGCCCTCTCCCAGAAAAATGAAATATCCTAGGAAATATTGAAAAGGCAGAATATTTCTCTGGATGTAAAAAGAAAGAAACATGTTTTAAGAGACAGAATAGTTGCCTGTAGCTTCCTGCCCATCCCCACTTTGTCAATGGGCCATTGAGAAGGCCAGGCTAGTCCCTTTTACATAATAAAGACTTCTCCACTGCAGCTGCAGGGGGGAGGAATGTTGGAACTTTACTCAACTGGCCACATGGCATCTGAGAACTCATCCATACCTGGATTCAAAACACAGCCTAGACAGTAGCCCCGGCATGGCCCCATGGGAGCCTGACAACCAATCAGAATACATTTCTTACACAGGGACAGGAAACAGAGAGGTGGGACTGAACAGGTTATCAAAAGCCTAGCAAGCCCCTCCTTCAGCCCTTCTCTTCTTCTCCACCAACATTGAAGCATGTGATCACCTTTTATGTTCAGGGCTCAAGCCATGTGGTCCTGTCCACCAATAAACCATCTTTCAAAGCAGCCTCCATATCTCCAGTGTCTTTATCCCCACTTGGAGCCAAACCCAGAAGGACATTTCTTCATCAGTTTCCTAGAAGGAATTGAAGTATTCAACTTTGCAGTGCGGAAGCCACACCTGTTCTATAAACCCAGTGGGTCAGTGGGGGGCGGGGGGCAGAGAACAAGAGAAAGGAAAGGGTGGGAGACAGGAAAAAATGCAGGCGGACACAAAGCCACACTCAAGGTTTCAGTGGGTCACTGGATTATCTGGCAAACACTAAGCTGACAATGCACTGTACCCCACAGACCTCATCTCCCTTAGAGTTACTTGTCATAATAGCAAAAACAAGATGCTTAATTTTCATTGGTGGGATTATTTATAGGACTTTGTGAATAGCTCAGAGGCTGGATATATACGTAAGAAAATCCTTCATTCTGGGTTTGTGTAAACTGACAGGGATTTCAAGCATATGCTATAACTGAACCTCTATATGGCTTTCTTCTCTCTCTACATTGGTGGCATCAGTGGTGGGATTCAAATAATTTAACAACCGGTTCTCTGCTCTAATGACCATCTGGGTAGGTGGGGCTCGGTGGTCATGTGACTGGGTGGGCGTGGCCAACTCAAGGTCACTCAGGTCGATGGGCGCTTCGCCTTAGCTGTTACGATGTAATAAAGGTTAACTGGAGAGGCAGTTTCTGTAATCAGGGCAATAAAGATTAGGCTAGAAACAACACTAGAATGTTTCCTTCCTGCCTTCCTTAGAGGATTAGCTCTGTAAAGTGGAAAAAAAACAAAAGGAGATTTCTTCCAACAATCGGTTCTTTGAACTACTTAGAAAGTTACCAACCGGTTCTCCCAAATAGGTGCGAACTGGCTGAATCCCACCACTGGGTGGCATCCTATTTCTCTCCACATATTTTAGCAGGCGATTAAACACAATACACAAAAAGGTGTACCCGACTCCAGCAAATAAACTTTTAGAGCATAAATGACAATCTTGTTCTTCCAGATTCTGGGTTGAGTTTTCCTCTCCATGTTCCCCCACCTTTTTGAGTCAGAACTCTTGAGGTCCTTCAGGCAATACGTTGACTGGAAGCTGATCCCTCCATCTGTTTTTGCAATGTGTTTTGCAGCAGCTCTTTCCTATATGTGAAGAACATATAGTTGCATGAACTTAATGGACGTAATGAAGGGATGTCCAAATAGGTGAGAAAAGTATAAAAAGCGCTTTGCAACCAAATGAAAAGAAAAGAAAGCCGCAGCAGAGCTACGGACCAGTCACTGCTCCGGAGTTATGAGAAGGAAGGGAAAACACTGTTGCTTAGCTACAAAGAGGGCATTCCAATACTTAGCATTCCATTTCCATCCATGCATATGACAAGAAACCCACCCTTAACTCTTGTAACCCTTGCATACTCATAGGAATTTTGTGTGAGATGACTCAAACCAGATTAGGGACACTGACTTTCTGAGAACAAACAACATGCATTTATTCTCCTTCATACTCTGCCCTACAGTCTGATATTTCCAGGGCAAATTAGGTAACGGTAAAGGTTCCCCCACACATGCATGCTAGTCGTTCCCAACACTATGGGGCGGTGCTCATCTCCGTTTCTAATCCAAGGAGCCAGCACTGTCTGAAGACGTCTCTGTGGTCATGTGGCTGGCATGACAAACACTGAAGGCATTACTTTCTCACCAAAGGTAGTCTCTATTTTTCTACTTGGATTTTGTATGTGCTTTCGAACTGCTAGGTTGGTAGAAGCTAGGACAAGTAACAGGAGCTCACTCCATTACATGGTGCTAGGGATTCGAACTGCTGAACTGCCGACCTTCTGATTGACAAGCTCAGCATCTTCGCCACTGAGCCATCGCATCCCAGGGCAAATTACAGAGGGTCAAATAAGGCAAGCACAACAGAGGGCGGCACCAGCTAAAGGCAGTTGATCTCAAAAAAAGCTTGTTCGTTTGTTTGTTTATTGGATTTATATGCCTCCCTTCTCCCAAAGGACTCAGGGCGGCGTACAACATTAAAAAAAACCACATATTACAAAAGTATAATCCAGGTACTGGGGAAGCTGACGTGCTATCACACTCTCGACAACCTTCGCTACAAAGCGAAGGTTGCAGACCGGACAATAGTTGGCTAAAGAAGCTGGGTTCAGGGAAGGCTTCTTAAGGAGTGGCCTCACCACCGCCTCCTTCAAGGCGGTGGGAAAGAACCCCTCTCTCAATGAAGTGTTGGTAATTGCCTGGAGCAGCTTCATGTCACCTCCCGGGAAGCCGAAATTAACCAAGAGGGACACAGGTCCAGCACACAAGTGGCAGCACTGAGTCTCCCCATAATCCTGTCCATGCCCTCAGGGATCACAGAGTCAAACTCATCCCAGATAGTCTCCACAAGATTCATCCCTGTCAACTCGCCCAAATCTACCCAGTCAGAGTCCAAGTCTGTCCGGATCTGAGCAATTTTATCCTGCAGATACTGAACAAATTCTTCAGCCCTACCCTGCAAGGGGTCTTTCCCAGTTCCTTAGTCAAGTAAGGAGCAGGTCACCTAAACAGGGCGGCTGGGCAGTTATCTGCAGATGCAATGAGAGCGGAAAAATGTTGCCGTTTTGCCGCTTTTATCGCCACTAAGTAGGATTTAACATGAATTCTTACTAGTGTAGATTCGGACCGGCTGGCCCTCCAAGCACTCTCTAGGCGTCTTTTCTGGCATTTCATCTCCCGGAGCTCCTCGGTAAACCAGGGAGCTACCCAGGATCAACACCGGGTCAGAGGCCGCAAAGGCACAATGCAATCCAAGGCCCCAGTGGCCGCCCTATCCCAGGCTTCCACTAGGGCTTCAGTCGAGTTGTGAGCAAGGGATTCAGGAAAAGCTAAGCAAGGTTGGATCTGATTTGGAGAGGTAGCCACCAGGGAATCCTGGGATTATTTGTTTGCTGCCGGCAAGCAACCCGTGGTGGGGAAGGAAACAAAGCCAGTGAAATCCACCAATCACCTTGTTTGTAAAATAAGGCCAGCCCCAGTCTCCATCTTTATTACCATAGCGGATTAGGGCTCAGCAATCTGGGCTGCAAACTGTATGTTGGTTTTACTACCAGGTCAAGGGTCAGTAGAAGGAACTTGAAAGTAGTTGTCTATCTTTAACACGATAAAGTTTATAGCTGAAGAAACAGCTTGATCAGATTCAAAGAAACAATTGGATGGAATGGAAGAGCTACCCCCCAATTCCCGAGTGGGCACAAAACAATACTGGCCTAATACTAGCTGTACCCTCTGCCAATTTCCATCCTCCTTCTGTTGTGCCTGTTTGAATCCCTCCCTAACAACTAGGGGTATCCTGATTGGTCTGGGCGCCAGTTGTGTCGGACAAGGCAATTGGTTTATTCTGCTGGCTTTTCTGCCATCCTCTTTTAGCAAGCTGCAGGGCAGCACGCGCGGGCGCGCACACACACCTGCAAGTCAGGATTCTACTGCAGGAAAAAGGATGAATCTTTTCCTATCTCCTCTTGGCTGGTTTGTCTGTCCCTGCCTGTCCCCATCTGCATATCTTTCAAATTAAAATTAGATGAAAAAAAGGGAAAGCATCCAAGCAGAAATACGGTAGTCCAGAAAAGAAGCAGGCAAACCCTGCTATATAGGAGATCCTATAGCTTAGGAGAACTGAAGCTGACCAATGGGAATGAAGTTGTTGATTTTGACAAATACTTGGAAATACATGTATTTCCAAAGAGCAACAAATACACTCCATCTTTCTTTTTATTTATTTTACCGGGCTAATAGCTGCTGTAGTTGCAAATGGTTCGGAATGACATACATCTCAACATTTGTGAAATAGGTTGCAACTTGAGAGTGGAATAAAACCAAAACATATCAGCAGCACTATGTTTTCAAAATCATCATTATTAAACATATAATTATGATTCTGAAAGCATAGTGCTGCTATGTTGGGGTTTTATTGTTACTTAATGTTATTACTGTGGCTTTTCCATTTGTATGCTGTCTAGATTCACCTTAACGGAAGTGGAAGTGGTTTTATAAATTCATAAAGACTTCATATATAAATTTAATATATTAATAAACATTTCTTCTTCCTCTCCAACCAAAAAAGTGGATCTTGATCTTCTCCCTTTGGCTTTTCTTGGCCAATATTGGAATTAGGAATCTCACAGGTGATAATTCAGGAACATGGTTTCAAGGTAAGTGCTGTATTGCAAGTACTATTTGTGTAGAGTTTGCTAGCTGGCATAAGTAATGACCTTTTGGGCTGGATGGCCATGGTCTAGTTTTCTTTTGTTCTGACCTGTTTTCAAAAATGGTACTCTTAGAACAGTGGTGGGTTTCAAAAATTGTTCGAACCTACTCTGTGGGTGTGGCTTCCTTTGTGGGAGTGGCTTGCTGCCCATGTGACTGGATGGGAGTGGCTTGCCACCCATGTGCCCGGATATGAAGATGCCGACGACACTTGTCAGAACCACCTTAAATTACCTCACACACAGCACTGGCATGCATAAGAATATGATGTAAACTTGTTTTTTAAAAGGCATCTTTGGTTTGCGTTAAAACAACTTCAACACACGCATTGTTCTGATTGCACCACAAACGCAGTAGTCATCCTTACCTTTCACAGAGGCACTGAGGTTTATAAGTATGAGCATGATAGTGTAGAATAATCATATCCAAGGACCAGTGGTGGGTTTCAAAAAATTTTGGAACCTCTTCTGTAGGTGTGGCCTGCTTTCCAGGTCCACTGGTGGAACCTCTTCTAACCGGTTCGGTAGATTTGACGAACTGGTTCTGCCGAATAGGTGCGAACTGGTAGGAACCCACCTCTGTCTTAGAACCACTATTCTTTGGGTTTCTTCAAAATGCATCAATCAGATGAGGAACCAATCAGGAAGCAGTTTTCTTGAACTCCAGTGATACCGGCCAATCAATAAGAAGCTGGCCAGGTTCAAATATTAGAACCAAAGCAGCTTATTTCAGTTGCCTATGAGCTGCTGAAAAAATACCACAAAGCAGTTCATTCTGCCACCTCAGATGTGAATCAAAACTGCTGGAAAACATCAGAACAGAAGAAAACTAGACTGTTCAGCCCCAATGCTCAACACAGCTTTTCTTGGAAAATTGTTAAATAAGAAAACTGGCAACTATCAAATTGCTGGATTCTTATGGGGGATAGAAAATGTCAGTGGGGCAGAGGTTATATGTTTGGATGGGTAATACCATTTAATTTTTGCACCTCTTTCTTCTAACCAAACCGCTTTTGGTTGGTGGGAGGAACAATTAACATGTGGCTATTGTGATTGTAACTAATATTTTGTTTCTGAGTTAGCTGACCAGATGTCCTCAACTCAACCTTATTGGAAACTTGAAGAGAAGCTTCAACTGTCACAAATCTTTTTTTTTGGGGGGGGGTGGCTGTGGAGATAATGGGTCAGAAAGAAACTGAGAATATAATGTTAATTGAGAAGCAGAAGCTCTGAGAGAAATGACTGAGAAGAACCAGGGCTAGCTAGTGGCCAATAGGTAAGGTTTGTACTGCAAACTCTATCCTATTCCCTCCTATTATTAGTCATCTAGCATTGTCTTCAGGTTAAGGGAATGGGAAAGCGTAAGATTTTATAAATCTGACTAAAATTAATTCTTTTCAAACAAGGTTCCTGCAGAATTCTCTTTAACAAGATTATTTGCGAAGAAAAGGATGGAATTACAAAACGTTCCAGCAACTCAACTATTTTCAGTTAGGATCAATACATCATTTTATATGTTAGGATAAAATTTGGGGCTTTCCATCAGCTTTGGTAAAGAGATAGGTCTCTTCACGGATATGGGGGAAATTTGCAGTAGACTCTTCATACAACCATCTTAGAACTTTATATGGGAACTGACACTTAACTGCAACTGTCCTTGGATGAAATAGAAGAAAAATACTTACAGGCCTGCCTTGGTGACATATACTTTCCCCATAAGTTTTAAAAAAACCATTTATTTATTTGTTTGTTTGTTTATAGTCTACCTTTCTGTTACAAATTCATAAGTTCAAAAATACAAAGCACAAAAATATAAAATGTGACAGAAAAGTCTGTACAACAAAAATCAAAATCAGTTAAAAACTTAACAGAAGAAATGCATTTTGCCATTTTCTTTAAGACTAAGAGAGATACTGTTCCATGGCCTAGGAATTATGGAGGGTTTTTTTTTCCTTTCTAAACCTCCTGGAATATTGGGAACCACACACAATAGATAAATGAAAGTTTAGATACGATCAATAAATATTGCCAACTAGTTGATAACCCAGTGTTGCCCGGGTATTTATTGATAGGAGGAAAATGTCCGGACCAAATGTAATTTCTAATGTTGGATTTTCCTCCTTACCAGAGGGAGCCCCGTTGTGGAGTATCATGAAGCCGTTACCGTGGCAACTCCACTGCGCTGTACAATGGAAATCATTTTATGGCAGTACAGTAAAAGCCATTCTAAGGCACAACAGGCTGTATCTTAACAGAACATACACCCTGAGGGGTGTTAGGGGTGTCTTACTCCCACATAATTTTTGCCAGAGAGTAAGTCATCAAGTTTGGTTGAAATTGCTCAAGGTGCTCCAGAGTTATGCTGGAACACACACACACACACACACACACACACGGAGGGAGGGAGGGAGGGAGGAAGAGAGAGAGAGTCATTTTATATTTATATAGGTTACAATATTTAGAACCAATGATGTGGCTGAGTTTAAAACGATGTCTTTCTTCTCCATTATTCTCTCAAATTGAATTTATTTATTTATGTTTCAAGAAATTCTACGGCCACCTACGTATTTCATATAAAGATTCCAGACAGTTCCAAACTATCAGTAAAAACAGGAATAAAAACAAAGCCGCCCCTCCCCTCCCAGCGAGCTCCAGACCAAACAGCCTCCTCATTCAATCTCCATTCGAGCCCAGTACTCGAAAGAATAGCCAAGCCTTCATGGCCCCAACAGTTAGGGATCTATTCCATTTTGTAATCCGTATCAACCCTGAAGATTGAGTTCATAATGTCTGCCATGGCCCATGAAGCTAGGGCAGACCAGAAGAGGGCTGATCCAAGCCCTGGATGCCCATATTATTTCTGTAATTACCAGGCCTCTTGCACTGCTTATGAGTTTGCAATTGTGTGTTTGGTCATTCCCCCACTAGTGGCCTATAGCATTTTATTGGCTCATCCCGCTGTTATTGCACCAAAATAACCATAATGAGGACAGGCTTTAATTAAATTGCTGCAGTGCTGGCTAGGTGATGCTATAAAATGCTATAACTCGCTAGTGGGGAAATTACCTCCTAAAAATACCATCGTATCAAAGCTGCCTTCAGAGTTAAACAACTTGCTGATTGAGCTTCAGCAGCTTGAATATATGGGTGTTTGAATATATGGTTGTTTTCTTTATTTATTATTGTACTAATGTACTTTTATGACATCTTAATTAATATGACTTTCATCTTGCAATTGATAAAACATTATTTAGAGTAGTTAAAATAAAAAAGGGCTAATGGAAGATCTCTCCATTCTTGCAGCAAGGTTATTAAACTGGGATATAAAGTTCAGACTAACAAAAGAAAAACTACTCACGGTGAGTAGTTGGTGAAAAAGTCATAGATATTGAATTTGAGAACTGTGCTAGTGATGATTGATCAAGAAAAAGGTCATGGGCAGCTCAATGAAGATGTCTACTTCAGGTTTGAGGGTTATTAGGGAAGATCATTGCCAAAAATAAATCATGACAATTTCTTATTAATGCCTTTATACAGAGATATATTGTACCCTTAGTTGGAATCTTCCATACAGAATCAGTCACAGGATTTCCAAAGTAAATTATAAAGTAGGAAAAGGACAAGTGATTGAATCAAGAAGTTAAATAGCACCTTCCTTATGAACATCACATTTGAAATTAACTCACATAGAAAAGAAGACAATAAAGGTAAAGAAAGCTACGAAAGTGAAAAAAGTGGATAGGGAAATATATAATGTTCCTGCTATGAATAACATATCAGGAAAGATATTCTAGAAAATGTGGCTTTAAGATTGGAATATCAAATATCAAGTATCACACAAATGTCCACCAAGAATGGATAATAATATTATTGCATAATAAGAGATGAGAGGATAAATAAGTGGAATTTTATTTTGGTGAGTGATTTTTGGATGGCTGGAAATTATAGAAGTGGAGAAGCAAATGCTACAGGCAGACATTTAACCAGAAACCAAATAAAATTAAGACTTGGGAGAATCTTTTGTAGACTATCTGAGCTTATGATTCAACCATCTTCATCAGTTGCCCATGTATACCTTCTTCATCTTTATGTTATTATTGTCAGGGTTCCAAATTGCATCCAAAAGTAAATCAGAGTCCGAGGCAAAGTATTGCTCAAAGTTCCAATTTATTAAGAGTGCCATTTTGGCACATCTGGGAAAACCCGAATCTGAAAGTTTCCCAGTTTTCCCCACCTAGTTGAAAGTTCAAGATCTTTCCCCCACACCCACAAGCCCATCACATGGTCCAATCTTCCACTGCCATGCTGGCAGTTCCACCCATCCAGTTCCGGTCAGGTGCAGAGGTGCAAAGACAACGGATGACCTTGGCTTTCTAGAAAGAATTTTGTTATGGCTACATCACATCTCACTCCTACAATCCCCCCTACCATTTTCCCACAACAGAAAATGCATAGTAGAATAATAGAAAATGTGGCAGGCTAAAGATCCAAAAGAAAAGATGGCTGCAGGCCTAACAGTTAATCCCTATATCCATGAATTCTAGATATTCAAAAGAGGAGGATTTTAAAAGAATCAGACCAGCACACTGGACTTCAGAAAGGCAGCTTTTAATGAATTCCAATGGAAGGAGTTTATTAAAATCTCAACGTTTCAAATTTTACAAATCCTGAAGGAGAAAAGTAACCAGGAAGGATGGGAAATCCTCTGAAATGAGATACTGAAAAGAATACAGTTTACTAGGGAAAAAAATGGAGATATTTATAGAGATGGATATGATTATAGCTAGAGCTCACTAAAATGCTGAAGAGGAAAAACAAGATGGAAGTAGGTACAAATAACAACAACACATCTACAAAATAATGCAGACTCATTCTCCTCACAAACTGTAGAAATTGGGTCATACAGGCTAATGTTCAGAATGACCTGAGGCCCATGGGGGAGGGAAAGGGTTCTTTGGATATGCCATAAACAAAAAGAATATACGTCTATTCAAACAGAGGATTACAATTTAGCCTAGATGATGATGAGAAGGCAGAATTTTCTGAAGTCTTGCTTTTGACTAGGAAAATGGATCCCATACATGGTCGTCATCATGCCGCAGAAGGAAAAGGGGAATGACACCTTAGAAAGACAAAGAGAGAGTAGGAAGGAGCTGAACTAGTTCAGATAAATTCAAGTCTCCAGGTCCAAATAGATTCTAACCTAGAGTACTGAAGGAACTGGTTCCCAAACGAAGCAGCCTTGATCAGCTCTAATAACTCCAGAAGATCTTCCTGCTGGTGAGGCCCCAAAAGACTTGAAGACTTGAGGAAAGCAAATGTCGTCCCCATCTTCTAAAGGAGAAGGATGAGGATCTAGGAAACCACAGATGTGTCCACTTGATGTCTATACTGGGCAAGTTCTACAATGAGGTTATTAAACAGAATGTTTCTGGGTAGGGATGCTACAATTAACTGGAACCAGCATGGATGTGTTGCAAATGAATTATGACAGAATAATTTTATATCCTTTTTTTAAAGAGTTACTGGTTTAGTTAGAAAAGGAAAATAGCATAGGCATAATGTAGTTCAAACTCAGCAAAACGTTCAATAATATCTTCCTTAATAATTGCCTTAATGAAATGGTTAGACTTGGGTGAGATCAAACTAGATGACCTCACAATTGTGATGGAATCTAGTAAGGAGGCGGATTCCAGGAGGGAGGGGGTGCATTTCAGAGGAGAAAAACTCAACTCAGTCCAGATATTATATATGAGAGAAAGAGGGTGAAGTCAGTCCCTCCCTCATAGTTCACAGGTGGCTCTTGACTTACAACCACAATTAAACCCAAAATTTCCATTGTTAAACAAGACAGCTGTTAAGTGAGTCTTGCTCCATTTTATGACCTTTCTTGCCACAGTTGTTAAGTGAATCACTGCAGGTAAGTTAGTAACATGGTTTTTAGATGAATCTGGCTTCCCCGTTGACTTTGCTTTTCAGGAGGTCCCTAAAGTTGATCACTTGATCCCAGGATATCACAGCCATCATAAATACATGGCAGTTGCCAAGTGGGCGAATTTTGATCATGTGACCTCGGAGATATTACAACAATCATGTTAAAAACCATCATAAGTCACTTTATTCAGTACAGTTGTAACTTCAAAGAGTCACTTAATGAATGGTTGTAAGCCGTTTAGTACTATGGTAGAAGCAGATAGTAGAGTACTCCATCTGGCAAAGTTTTCTTTATAGATATAAAACAATAAACAAGTCAGTTTGTGAGAATATCATTCTTGGTTTTTGCCCTGACACAATTGACTGAGAGCACTTGTTTGTGGTCAAAGAGTGGCCGAAGTAGCGACAACACGATGTGCGATCTCAATGCTCTGAGGTCGCAGTTGACACTTTTGCCACTGGGGGGTCCAAACGGATCTAAACTGTCCCGAAGAGACAGTGAACAGGAAGAATATGTCTTGCTGATCTCGGGGATATTGCAAAATCCCCAAAAGAAGCAAGAGAAGTTCTTCAAGCCGGTGACAAAAATTCCAGCCGAAGGCTGATGAGGTCGGGGCGGCCCCAAAACGAAAGGAATGGAAAGTGAAAGTGTTTCCAGCTGGTGAGGAATTTTTATCGTTTTATCAAATAAGATCGAATTTAGCTAAGAAATTGTAAAGTTTTATAACTGGGTATGAAAAACAAAAGGCACAACTATAAGTTGGGAGAGAACTGCCTTAGCAGTTGTACATGTAAAAAAAAATCTGGTTTCAGGGGGGGGGGAACAGTGGGCTGATTTATAATAAAAAGGGTTTTATCATAAAATATTTTTTTTCTCATTCTCAGGAATTATTTTTTTCTTTTATCCCAAATTTCTGCCACTGAAAAAAAAGCAACCAAAAAAGGAAGGCAGGAAGGAAGGAGCTCGGAGGCTTAGCGATAGCTCCCTGTTTCTGCCTTCCACAGTGTCCTTTTTAGCCACAAATGAAACAATAGCAATAGCAATAGCAGTAGACTTATATACCGCTTCATAGGCCTTTCAGGCCTCTCTAAGCGGTTTACAGAGAGTCAGCATATTGCCCCCAACAATCTGGGTCCTCATTTTACCCACCTCGGAAGGATGGAAGGCTGAGTCAACCCTGAGCCGGTGAGATTTGAACCGCTGACCTGCTGATCTAGCAGTAGCCTGCAGTGCTGCATTTAACCACTGTGCCACTCAAACAAGTGTTTAACTTGATCCCACAGTGTGAAGCAGATGCTAAAAAGACAATGCTATTTTAAGATGAGTCTATAAGAGCATAAAATCCATATCAATGAGAAGAAATTCTATTCACTCTACCCTACTCTGATCACACACCACTTTGAACATTATATCCAGTTTGGGTATCACAGTTAAAAACTAATAGTGACAAATGAGTAGTGTGACAAATAACATGAATAGGGAGACTCCCAAGAAACTCTAGCAAATGAATTAAGTCTCCTGTCTACTTTCTACTCTCTTCTAGATCTGCCTTCAAGGAGGACAGATTCTCAAGCATGGTTTTACAAGCATCTGCATAACATTTCTCCAATATCTGAATGACTTGAGTTTTCCTCCCTAATTTAAGGGAAGGAAGTCTGTGGTCCTTCACATGTTGTTACGTTCCAGCTCCCAGCTTCCTTGACCTACATGGCCAACAGAGAGGCCCCCCTTTACAATCCAACAACATGGCATTTGGGGGCGAAATATTTTGTACGTTTGCAGAATACAATAAAAGGAGAGAGCATAGTCCCACTCTTTCTCCAAACGGCATCACCTGGGATTTTTTTAGAGAAGCTAAAACAAAACATAAATATGATTTGCATTTAAAGAAGGATAAAGACCAAGCAATGAGTCCTACAGGGCCTTTTTCTTGTGATCACCATCAGAAAAGTAGCTTCCCATAATAGTAGCAATGTAATACTTCTGGTGTTGCCTGTTATGCTAAGCAACTCTAGATGGTGGTTGTGAGGTTCTGGAAAATCCTTTTAAGCTCACCCTGTGGAATTATCTGCCTGCCTGAGCAGAAGATCTCCAATGTCACTTTCAACTCTGTTATTTTTTTAGTCTGTTACTCTTTCTTTTCTTCATAGTTTTATTGCACAGAATCATCTTTTTTCTCCTACTTCCTTATGAACATTGGTACTGTCTGTACTGTAGGTAGTGTACATGCTTGTTTATATAAAGATTATATAATTTTTAAGAGAAAGAAAGGAGTGGGTGGAGGGAGAAAATAAGAAAAAAGAGGGGAGAAGTAAAGGCAAAAAGCAATGAAAAGTAGTAACCCCAAGATTGTCTAACAATAGCTATTCTTTACCATGCATTTTGCTGCAGAAAATAACATGCAATTCTGCCCACAGTCAGTGTTCCTGCTTCCCAAATGACATTTGACCCTCATCCCTGGGTCCCAGCAAGGAGCAACATTACAGAATGACTAAGAAATACATCACCTATCAAGCTTCGCCTCACACAGAGAGTATTTCTTCTGGGATGTAAAAATATAATCCTAGGATACTAGTGAGGACTGAAGAGGTAACATCACAGGGGAAAGAAGTGAGCATGGAAGAATTCAGTCATGCAAAGTGCGATAGGTATCTTGATCTGAGGATGTACACAGGAAAAGTCTAGACATCCTATAATTTCCCTTTACCTTTCATCTGAAGAAGTGATTGAATTATCTGCCTACAATGGAAGTTGATATCCAGAGCAGCAATTTATCCAAGGCTACAGCAGTCAAGATGGATGTGGTTCCAGGTGAGTATTTAATTTGTTTTTCATGGTTCACCTGGGTATACCAGCGCAAACTTTGTCAAACTGGTGACGAGGGAAATGAGAGGTTTCAAATGTGGGACAGGCCATTATATGATAGAGTCAAGAGTGGGTCATGAAGAAAATTAATATGGAAGAAGAGGAAAGACATGGAAGAAAGTAAACTGGAAGTAAAAGAACTGGAGAAAGAGAAAATATTAATATTGCACAAAAAGGTATGGAATATAAGATTTATCTTCAGAAAGAATTGCTGGGAAATGGATGTAAGAAAATGTAACGTGGAAATTACTTGCAACAGATTTTTTTTTAAAAAAAATAGTAATGCAATGCCACAGAAATGTTTGGAATTGTACTAAAGAAAAGTATGGAAAAGGGTGTGTGTGGAATGACGAAGTAAAAGATGGAATTTAATGGTGCCTAAAAGAGTAGAATCCTGAAGAAAGCAGCTTTGGGACAGTGCTCAGTGCTTGAATGCAAAGTTCTGGATCTGCAATTACATCTGCCATTGTCTTGTCCACTTGTGTAATCCAGCATGCCTTATTACACTTTCTTTGGATTTGGCACAGCTGAACAGAAATAGCTTGGGTTATTTTCTATGCAGCATGAATGACTGTCTAGGTTTGGCAACTATCCTTCCAAAATTATATTTCAACAATATGCAAATACAATTTCACGCTAGCTGGTAAGATAAACCACCAGAGGAGTTATCTGTAATCTGTAGCTTCCAGTTTCACAAAAACTCTGCTATTCTTCTGAATTTCTGATAGGGCTGCGGTAACCTCCATGTGGTATATGTTATTTTCATAAAAATCACCCACAACAATAATACTTGCAGTTCCTTTGAGTAAAAATCAAAAAATTAAAAAGGCCCCTAGAGAAAAAATGAGAGCACCTAGGGAGTTTGGTTGATCTTGGAGGGAAAAAAGTTTCACAGTGACTCAAATGTTCTTCATTGCCAGGAAAAGGAAATATTAATACTGATCAGAAAGTTGCTTTCATCTTATCCGTGGTATGTGGAGAATGTCTTCTTATTACTATAAGTGAAAATATATTTTGCACCAAGTTAGAAACATTTTATTATGCTCCTGTCTAAGATTTTGCATGGACAAACTTCATTTTAATCAAATATCAGCAGTGGAATCCCTCAGTGCAAAAAATGACTTTGAAAATCACTCTTCCTGGTACTTCATTATTTGTTCACTCCAAGGTCCAGACATAATATTCTTCCTCCTCTCACACTCACACATGTTATTGATGGGGACCCCATGCCACAATCTTATGCATTATGCCTTGGTTCCTAAACAGAACGTTGGCATAAGAATCAATTAAATATACTTCCATTTGACATCCATAGTGGAATAGGCTTAATTTCTAAGCAATAGTGCCATCTAGGCAATATTTGAACGAGCTTGGAAAAGCACCATGTTACAGACCTCGACTCAGATAAGTGTATGTTTTTATGACTTCTTAAAAAGATTGAGAAGCATATAGAGTCAGAAGAAGACATTTGATAACTTAGGCAAAGGACAAGAGGATGGTTCTTTTCCATTCTGTCAGACTAACCGGATTGGTAGTTGTATTTCACATCATGTACTGGCATCATGAGAGTGTCTTCCGCTGCACTGAGGCAGGAAGCTATTTAAAGGGGACTACCTGAATGGTTGATCCAGGGCTGTCAATCCTCTTGTGTAGACGCAGAGCCCCTTCTGTTATCTCATTGTCCAGATTTTATATTCTAGTAGAGTTTGCCTTTCCCCCATCCAGGGGGGTGGGTTGCTTCCGGCATTACTGCCGGTGGAGCGCATGTCTGGCGCACCGAAGCGGCAGTAATGCCGGCAGAAACCTACCCCTGAATAAGAATGATGCATTACTTTTATATAACGATGATTGTAAAATGGCATCTCTGTCCAGTTGGACCAGATAAAGAGGATGTTGGATTCCCAACATGATCACCAACATCCGATGACAGATATGACACAAGAAGAAGAAGGATATTGGGGTGGATGTTATTAGTCTTGTTGCATCTATGTGCAACATTCCTATATAATCCATCTGTTTCCCACCTCCCTCATCAGTGGTCGTCTTTGGGTAATCATTGGGTTGCCATCACTCCTCTCCATTTCTTCCACCCAGCCTGTGGGGCCTAAGGTTCAACCCTAACTATGTCACTATTGAATCTACAATGCAATACTCCCCATGTCTGCTGATATAGATAGGTAGGTAGGTAGGTAGATAGGTAGGTAGATAGGTAGGTAGATAGGTAGATAGGTAGATAGGTAGATAGGTAGATAGGTAGATAGGTAGATAGGTAGATAGGTAGATAGGTAGATAGGTAGATAGGTAGATAGGTAGATAGGTAGATAGGTAGATAGGTAGATAGGTAGATAGGTAGATAGGTAGATAGGTAGATAGGTAGATAGGTAGATAGGTAGATAGGTAGATAGGTAGATAGGTAGATAGGTAGATAGGTAGATAGGTAGGTAGGAGAGAGAAAGATAATATAAAATATATAAAATCTCAACAACTTTATTAAATGGAGTCCCTATCTGTGCTTTTATTATTTTTATTACTAGTCTATTCTAATAAATCGGTAAACATGAGTGATCCAGTAAATGCTCAGCTCCATTTGGTCACCCCAACTCCACCCTGATACAAGGGATTGCAGATAAAAAGAAAAAAAATGATAGTTATTCTAATTTATTCATTTCATTTTACTGAAAGATTTCAGACTATAGGTTAAGAAGTAGCAGTTACCCTACCAGTTAACACTTGGATCTTGGCCTTGAGGAGGAATGACTCCAGTGATTATACTTTATTTCTCACCCAGTGCAAACCTTCACTTGTAAATTCCTTTTGTCACTGGAATTTATTCCCAGATAAGTGAGGTTTGTATTACAATTTAAAGAAACATTAATATATGCTAATAGGAGTGTTTCAGATGTTTGTTTTTGTTACTGCACCATATTATTTTAAAAAAATCCGTCAGTATCTATTGATTTACATTTTTTGTGATAGCATGGCTTATCAAAAAGCAGAGTATGCACATGATTAGACTGTTAGTCTTTTCTTTGTTAATGCCCAAGATGTCTTTTGTGACCTCTTTTTTTTTTTTCATGTATTAAATTTTTACACCACTAATCTCACCTAAATGACTTTGGGGTGTTTACAACAAAATGATAAACAATATAAATACATCACTAACAGTGCAGTGAAAAACAAAAGAACAAGGTTAAAATTTGCAAGTTCAAAGTGAAAATCTGCATTAAAAAATTCAGTGGGCTATAAGGTTAACAAGGCAGAAAACATGCCTTCAAGCTACCAATCACTGGCATAAAATTCTTAGACCTCTATGCTAATTGGCAAAACCATTCTTGCTTATTCTTTTAAAGAAAACCTCTGCGAAGCAAGCAAAAATCTGAGATCCTGTAATGATACCATCCTGTTCTAATATATCTATCATAAGTGATGAACATGCAAAATTACAGCAAGCTGGACCTCTTAGGGCCATTGTCATTACCAGAGGGTTTTCTGGATTGATTCTATATCCACCTCTCTAGATTATATGTTAAAAAAAAAACCTCAGTGTGAGTCTATGCATACACACCGTGGAATTTTAAAAGACGCTGATGTGATGCTAATCAGTTTATGAATGAGATAGTTCAGGCAATGATGGATGTATTAAATTAATTAACCCCTATAATCCTTAGAAAGGACCGAGGTGGCGCAGTGGTTAGGGTGCAGTACTGCAGGCCACTTCAGCTGACTGTTATCTGCAGTTCAGCGGTTCAAATCTCACCGGCTCAAGGTTGACTCAGCCTTCCATCCTTCTGAGGTGGGTGAAATGAGGACCCAGACTGTGGGGGCGATATGCTGACTCTGTAAACTGCTTAGAGAGGGCTGAAAGCCCTATGAAGCGGTATATAAGTCTAACTGCTATTGCTATTGCTATTATAAATACTTAGAGGTCATTTCCTCCATACCTGTTAGGTTGCATATAGCGTGGGTGTCAAACTCAATTGCGTCACGTACCATATTGTGACGTTTCATGACCTTTTTTGCCTTTGTGGAACCGGGGTGGGCGTGGCCTGAGCATGACACATCTGGCCTGTGGGCCGCCAGTTTGACAGGCCTGGTGTATCCTACGGCTTCCCCAATTGGCAAACATCTTGTTACCAACTACATGAAGGTGTCCATGAAGCCAGCAGAAGACAAGGCAATTTTTAACCTTACTTTGATATACCCAAGCATCAATTTAAAAAAAGGTAATTTCCCTCTTTTCAGGAAAAAAATATATATGATTCAACTGATCTGAATCAACATCAACGCAATGTTTTTCTCAGCAGGAAGTCCTTAATAGTTCTTAAACCTGAGAACCGTTCTGTTTTTAAGTGACATTGATCAGTCACGTTTTGTGGAAGGTTTACAGTCGTTCGATGGACCTTTTTTCATCTGACATTTCAACGGTGGCCGTTAAAGCAGAAGAAGACATGAAAGAGAGGCTGCAGATACATTGTGAATCTCAGAGTGGAGTAGGCCTAAATTCTAGAAATGCAGACACTTTTGTGCAACATGTAAACCAGGGATGTCAAACTTGATTTCATTGAGGGCTGCATCAGGGTTGTGTTTGACCTCGGGAGGGGGGGAGATGTTATTATGTGGGTGTGGCCAGGGTGGGCATGGCCATCTCAACATCACTCATGTCAAGGGCACCTGTGGTGGCCCAAGCACTCTGCCAGCAAAAATGGGCTCCCAACCTCCATTTTTGGCTGCAACGGCCTCCTGCAATCCCCTGCCAGCAAAAACAGCGCTCGGGAGAGCTGCTCCATTTTTGCTGGCATAGCCACCGCGGGCCGGTCCTTTGCTGTTTCCAGGGTGGCTCTGTGGGCCAGATCTAAGCACCCTGCAGGCTGAATCAGATTCCCGGGACTTGAGGTTGACACTTCTGATGTAAACAAATGTCAATCAACCAAAAAATAAAAGGCATGTCAACTCTATCTATTCTTGAATAATAGCAAGGGAAGATTGCCTTACATATGGGGACTATGGTATGAAAGAGCTATCTTTCATCATCCAAATATGGCATCTGATAGTACAGTAGATCAGATGCCAAAATGCCAGATTTTTCACAGCAAAAGAAAACATAGGCAGGCACACACAGTTTGGCATTCTCACAAGCTGGCAAAGGCATCACGAAGACCATCTGTGAAAGTGGATTGGATGGCCCACACTGGCCCAGGAAAACTCCAGGAGATAAGGCAGCGGAGATGTTGTCCCAGCACTTGTCAGAGCCAGATGTTTTAGGATTACAACTCTCAAATTTCCCAGATAAAGAAAAACAGTGTTTTGCAACTGATTAATAAAAATGTGAGACTTTTTCAACATGGTTATCCCCAACCTTATGCCCTCCAGATGTATTGATGCTTATCAGCCCTACAATTCTCATCCACAATCATTTGTGGAGAAGGTCACCAAGCCAAGGTGGTGATGGTAATAAGAGTACAAAAAAGATTATCCCAGTGAATAATAATCTCTTGATCATGGTCAGGCCTAGAAGCCATCTTTTGCATTGAGCCTTCAGGCCTGCCACATTTAATGCTGTAGGGAAATGGGAGGGAGGAATTACATGGAGTATGGGAAATATATAGACTAAATAACATTCCTTTCTCTGCGAGTTAATGACACCTTGTCCTGCACCTGGAGGGGTGTGACTGGGAGGCATCTCCCGTTTTGGACAGTGCTTAATTGGACCATGTGATGGACATGTGGGTGCTGGGCAGGGACCTGAACTTTCATTTAGGTGGAGAAAACCTACACACTTTCAGATTCGGGTTTTCCCAGATGTGTCAATATGACAGCTCTAATAAAATGGAACTTTGAGGTAACTCAAGCCTCGGAGTCTTCTTTCGTTGGGGGTGTTCCTTGGAACCTTGACAATCATTACAGGATATTTCAGTCCACTGTTCTACTTTTATATGTAACTTGTCCCAATGCATCCCCCATGACATGAAACAAGGAATGGGCATCATGTTGAAGTCATTGCTGGTGTGCTTCATTTTGCTTGTTGCAGGGGAATCTTGGGATTTGGGTAATAAAAATTCTGTAGATATCACAACTATGAAGTTTATCCCTGTCTAGTGTGTGCATGGGTACACATGCGTGCGTCTTGTTTTGGAACAACTTCTCAGTAAAGATGTGTCTACAAAACTTTGCCCTCTCAGAATATAAACAGAGACGCAGAACAGGCATTTGAAGGAGAGAATTGGGGAGGGGTGCGAAAGGGCTGGCACCCACTGCTGCTCTTCTATCAACATCCTCCAGCTGCTCCCTTTCTCCCAATCTCAGTTTGTTTTCCGTTAGGGCATCTGGTTAGGAGGTTGGGAGTTTCGACATTCAGGAAATGGGAGCCGTTTCAGGAAAGAATCAGAAGATGCCCCTTTTTTGCACCCATCAACCACTCCCAGCAAATATGCCTTGTTCAGGGTTGGGCAATATAGGTTTTATAACAACCCAGCAAATGCAAAATGATACATTCTTCTGCCAGTAAAAAAAAAAAAAAAGCAATTTTACTGTGTTATTATGTCATAAACAGGATATTTCCTGACAGCTCCATGAAATAGATGGAAATGTTTGAATGGACATCTATCCCTCCACACAGACACACATTTAAGCCAATAAAGCCTAGTCAACAGAGTTGCAAAGGACACTTATCTCTCTAGCTGAGATATGAAGCAACTCACCCAGGAAGAAATTCACTGGTCCAATCATTTCTACTGAATCGGTTAATAGAACTGAAGAGTGCGGGGTTGTGGCCTAGTGGTGAAGACGCTCGCCTCCCACTTGGAAGATTGAGAGTTCTATCCTAGGTAGTGGTAGATATTTCGGTTCCACCACAAAACCGCGGTAGACTAAAGCGCGCTTGACGAAAGCGCTACGTGACATCATCACAGCGCGACGAAAACAGCGCGCTGTGAGCGGTAAACTTAAAATTAATGCGTAAATCTAAACCTAACCCCCCCAAACCTAATCCTAACCCTAACCCTAACCCTTAACCTAACCCTAACCCTAACCCTAACCCTAACCATTACCTTTATGTGAATCGGCTTGCTTTAATTTTATTTTAATTTAATTTATTTTTAATTTTATTTGTCGCGCTGCTGATGACGTCACGTACGCGCTTTCGTCGGGCGTGCTTTAGTCTACTGCGGTTTTGGCGTGCCACGGATATGGTTCCACCACAAAACCGCGTCTACCACGGTTTTGGCGTGCCACGGATATTTCTCTCCTAGGGCATAAAGAAAAAAAATATCTGCTGCAAATTCCACCTGGTGTCAGGAAAGGTATCCAGCCAGTAAATGCTCACCTCCATCCAGTCGCCCTGACCCTACCCCAAATAATTAAAGGAATACAGGATCATTAAAAGGGAGTTAATACAACTGAAGGTTTCCAAGATTGCTGTCTAATCAAATTGTGGTTCACAAAAAAATTCTGAACCACTTGATCCCATGTGGCAGCTGGGATTCTTGAAAAACATGATCCAAGTAAGAATGCCCACTCAGGATCAATTAAGACCAACTAATCAGACCATAACAGTGATGAAGTCTTGAGAAAGCAGACATGATTGAGATCCCAAGGAAGCAGAAATAGGATATTTGGGAGGAGAATTGGGGCAAAATTTATTTATTTATTTTATTCAGTATATTTATATGGCTGCCCATCTACCAAAGGCAATAAAAAGGGCAATAAACAAGATAAAAACAAAAGCAATTTCACCATCTTTAAAAGAAAAGGGGATGCAGCCTCTAAAATATCTTAATTAGAGCATAACAAACGCACCCGCATTAAGAAACTAACAAGCAGACTAATATTAATATTCTGGCCCCGGTCTTCACAGCCTTGCAGGAGATCAGCCAAATCATTTCAGGAGGAGGCTGTGTTTTTGGTTTTAGAGGGATATTAAGATCAGTGGTTAGCTTTGTGGGTGATTTACTGTAGACTTACAAGAGGTTGTGGGCTGAACAACATCAAGCAAAACTCTTAAGTTTAAAAATAACCCTGGCCCACCTGGTTTCATTCCCCATGATTGTGAGATGGTGCCTTTGTCTCTTCTTTATGCAGAAGTGCTTTTTTTAGAACAATATGTCAGAACAGTTCCTGATTTGTAAGAAGCCTAGTTAATTAATATTTGCATACACATTTTATTCCCATGAATTACACTCAGTGTACAGTTGAAGTTAAAGGGCTTTTCACTTTGTCATGAAGCTGCTCCTCCACGATATTGTCAGTATACCAAAACCATGAGGTTGAAGAAGGAACTGAATCTGATGTTAAGTGGTGGTGAAGGACACAGAAATTGATGCCTTTTCTGATATTCTCATGTGTAGAACTCGAAACAATTCCTCAGTTTGCCTGGCTGGGTCAATTGTTCTCCAAGCTATGGTTCTAACTTATGTGGTGTACTCCAGACAGGAGTTCATGTCCCACAGCTTATTCTGGAACATCGGATCAGACTCTAGATTGCTTTCCTGAAAAGCTCAAGAGCCTCTTAAACCATTTGTAAGAAATTATTGTTCTCTCCTCTCTCTCCCTTCCTCCCTTCTTCCTCCACTCTACTCTATTCTTCTCCTTCTCCTTCTCCTTCTCCTTCTCCTTCTCCTTCTCCTTCTCCTTCTCCTTCTCCTTCTCCTTCTCCTTCTCCTTCTCCTTCTCCTTCTCCTTCTTCTCCTCCTTCTCCTCCTCTTTTCCCCCTCCTCCTTCTTCTCCTTCTCTCTCTTATCCAATTCTTGGGCCGTTTTGTTGTTTAGGTAAACAAATTGTTGCAATTGTAATTGGGAAGAAACTCCCTTCACCCTCCACCCCATCAAAACAGGGACAGTTGCATCTAATGCTATACTTCCACGAGTTTGCTTTCTGGGTCGAATTCCACTTTAGGATCTCTGAACCCTAAAGCGTGGTACGGAAGGTCTTCAGGAGGGGATTTATTCCCAAGACCCTAACACACCTGAGACAGAGGGCTCTGCAACCCAACGCGGCCAGCGCTGCCTTTTTTCGCGGGCTTCCAGAATGACAGGTAGCGTTATGGGGTGGGGTGGGGTGGGGGGTATCAGCGCTTGGAGGGGCTCCTAGACATCCCTGCTGGCGCGCCATTTGTTTTGTCTGGAGGATTCACGTTGAATTGCCCCCCCCTCCAATGCAAGCTTTAGACAATAGTGGGGGGAAGCCCCCACCTCCCCCCTCATCTTCCCCCTCCTCCTTCGCATCCTTCGCCTCCTCCTCTCCCCATTTCTCCGCCGCCGCTGAAGGCAGACGGGACCGGCAGAGGAAAAAACAGCGCCAGAGCTCGGTAGGTTGCGAGTCGGACGGCCGGGGTGGGAAGAGGGATCTAAAAGGGGTTCCAGCGGCAGCCTCGGAAGGCGGAATGGTGGACTGGCGGCGGTGTGTGTGTGTGTGTGTGTGTGTGTGTGTGTGTGTGTGTGTGTGTGTGTGTGTGTTGCAGTCTCTCCAGTTTTCCCCTCTCAGTCTCTCCACCCGCTCCCACCTTGGCGGTTAGTTCAAGGCTGGGACTATGAACGCCGCAAGTGGGAAGGTTGGCGAGCGGGGGACGAGCGCTTGTTCCGAAAGCTCCCTTCTCTCTTCTCCGGGTTTCCCACCGCTGGAAGGATGGCTGGCAGGGTGTGTGTGTGTGTGAGGGAGGTGAGTGTGGAGATAATCTCTAGTTTGTAGGTTACAACCAGATGTGACTAATCTACACACACACACATACACACACACACACAAGCAGAAATGACTTATGGGCTCGAGAGAGATTCCCTCCCTCCAGGGAGTTAATTACCGTTAGAAACTTTACTTAATTATAAGGGGTGAGGGCGGAGGGGAGGGGGGGGAGGAAGAGAGTCCGTGGATTTCAGCCTGCCGGTGGAGAGACTTACAGCTGGCGCCCTGTGAATAAACTGGATGGAGAAATTGCGCGCCTCCTCTCTCCCTCGGTCGGGGTTCTCCAAAGGTACCAGCCAGCGGGAGGGTAAACGGGAAGAGGGTGCAGAATAAACCGCGGATTTCCTTTTCAATAAGGCAGGGATAGGCTGGTCACTAGCTTGAGTGGCTCAGAAAGGGGGAGGGGGGCGATCTGCACAGTTTGTGGTACCAACAGCTGCTCTTTCTTCTTCTTCTTCTTCTTCTTCTTCTTCTTCTTCTTCTTCTTCTTCTTCTTCTTCTTCTTCCTCTTCCTCTTCCTCTTCCTCTTCTTCTTCTTCCTCCGGGCTCCGCGGAACGCCCCGTTGCAAAGGGGAATAATAGAAGGGGCGAGCTTCCTCCTTTCCAAAAAAAGGGGGGAGGTCATTTGACCTCTGTGGAGAGCAGGACGCTATATTAAAGCCTATGGGACTGCCCGTGCTCTTTAGTGCACTTTAGATACATACCCGTGGGCACACGATCTATGGTGAATGCCAGGCTTCGTCGGAAGAAACCCCACTGCTTATGGAGAAGATCGCTCCCAAATAAATCAGGCGCGCATTTAAAACAGTGTAAGCCAAGTTGCCCACCCATGGTTAATTGGTCTTAGGTTTTGTAGTCCTCCCATCCCCATCCCCGACGGATCTTATTTCTGCAAATCGTTTGTTTGAAATGTGCGCACCTTTAAATGCTCCTAATTCTTGTTCTTTTGGATGAAGGCTAGGACGGAATTGAAATATTTTAATTGAGGACATTACACAGCAGGCGGTGTGCATTTCCAGGGACCTCTCTGGAGCGGAGTACTTCCAAAATTCCCCTCGAGCCCTCGAACTAGTTCAGCAACGACCTTCACTCTGGAAATTAAAAGATCCCCTACGGTGGAAAGCGCCTTCCCGTTGTACAGAGTGGACTTAGGGAAAAAGTGGGGAGAAAAGGACCGAGAGGAAAAATGTAAAGGGACTTTTAACCCTAAGGGAAGGGAGGAGGAGACGTGGATTCGAAAGGTTGGTTGTTAGTGGTGGGGGGGGGGGAGAGAAATGGAAAAATCTAACCCCATTTGCGTTAGAAGGAGAGGAAGAATCTTTTCTTTTCCTTCCAACCCTTTCTCTTCTAACCCCTGGGTGGGTGGGGATGAAACACTTGGGGGAACTTTATCAAACTGGTGTGTCATTTTTTTTCCCTTTTTGATATATGAGTGTTGTTTGATACGGTCAAAAGCATCTGAAAATAACCGTTATTCCGGGCGGGCACAGGTTGAAGGAGAACCGTGCAACACAGTAAGGCATCTCTTCGGCAGAAAGTCCTACTGACTGCGAGGGGCTTGCTCAACGGGGTAAATAGGGGTAGGAAATGCGCGCCCTTAACCCGCAAAGATTGCGATTCCACGCCGCCTTTTCGGCAAAGGTTGGTCCACCGCTTCTCCAGCTTGCAGACGGCTGCCGATGTTTTTTCCAACGAGGTGTATAGCTTTCTGAGATGTTTTCTAAAGTGTGAAAGGTGGATCTATAGCTTTGCACACAAGTGCAGAGCATCTATCTATCTATATCTGTATCGAGGCACACTAACGGTATATTGAGGAGGGCTTAATTTTACTGCTTCGCGGAGGGTGGGGGGAATTCTAGGTGGCACTTTTAAGTCTCACAACAATTTCGAGTAAGTTCTGGGGCACCCCCTCTTCTTTGGCGAGCTTTTATTCTTGTTTCTCATATTTGCAAATGGAAGCATCTTTAATGGGAAATAATTGATGGCCGCTTAAACTAATTAATCAGCATTTCCTACAAGGGCTTAGATAAGATCTCAACCTATAAATCAGAATATATATATATATTTTGCATAGGTAGTCAATTCCCTGCGTGTTTCTCCCTGGCCCTAGCTTGTTACTGCACACTGCGATAAATGAGACCGCAACAACACTTTCCACCATCCTGAACAATAACTCCCTGTCCCACCACTGCGTCTTCTTTCCCACATCTTTTGTAGGACGGCTAAGGCTCGAACAGATCCCTATTCCCACCAGGCTGTGCACAGACCCTATCTTTGGACTTCTCTGGGCACTTTTAACTGGGATTTAAAACTGGCTGGGCACAGTTTTCCAAGGCAAGTCAATTAGATCCTTAGTCACCCATCTGGCAAATTGAGTAAAGATTCTCTCTGGAAATAAGAGCAAACGACTGGGCTGTTTTTATTATTCCTTGCTTTAAATAATAATAATAATAATAATAATAATAATAATAATAATAATAATAATAATAATATGCATCCAGATTTGATAGTCAGTGAATTAGGGTCGAGGGGAGGGAGGAGGTCTTGCCACCCTTACACGTAAATATCACTAAATATCCCCTTCCTCAAGGGGGGGGATGGAAAACACATGTTTGAACATTTCAAGGGGCTATTTGGTGATGATCAAGAGGAATGAATTATTATGAATTGCGTTCATGTTTGCATCAAAATGTTCCAGGGCTTCCCCAAAAATTGTTTTCCTCACGTGTGTGTGCATTCATACGTATGTATTATATGAATGTGTGTGTGTGTGTGTATGTAAAATAAAGCATACATTTATGAAAAATATAATAAAGCCAAGCTCCCAAACGGTCCTTCTTTTTGCATTCAAGAGATGCAACATTCAAGAAAGATGGCTCTGTTAAATTTACTGCAGCCACAAAACCAACCCTTAGGATTTCGCTAGAGCTGGACCTGTTGGTTTAAGTGGTTGAAGTTTCCATGGGAGAAAGCTCAGAGGTGACCCATAAGCTCTTGCCTAAAGTGATTGGGTTAGCAAGTCTTGAAAGGGTTGGCTTGCAAGGAAGGTTGAATATAAAAAGTGGTTTAGTCCCACCAAAGCTTGCAGCGACAGGAGCTGTTTTCATAAATTTTGCTAAACTGGAATGGGTCTTTGGTTTAGAATGTAAATCCAGTTATTGTGATTGGTAAAGCTCGGTTTTTTGGCTTAGTGCCACATGTATGATCCCACCCAATTGTGGCCTGGTCATCAAACCATTGTTAAGCAGACAAGATTTGGGTAATATAAGCATCAGCCAGCGAGGCTGAAGGGAAATAGGATTTGGACAGAAAATATATTTTAGTATGAACTGGGAAAGAAAGCAGCTTATATCATGTCTCTTATTATTTGTTTGATTTTTTTATGGAGATCTTTTCATTTGGATAAATGGCTTCTAATTAATTTTAAAATAGAATTCTTTATTGGCCAAGTGTGATTGGACACACAGGGAATTTGTCTTTGGTGCATATGCTCTCCGTGTACATGTTATTTGAACACATTTATGTCTGATTTTCCTTCAAATAGCTCAAACTATTTTATCCGCTCAGCTTGTTAAAGCAGGCAAGAATATTCTCTATCTGAACTATCAAAGAATTTCATTCCAAAGTAGGAATTTGAACTAATCTAACTTCCCAACCCAACCCAACAATTACGTCAGCTCTTTATTTTACATCATTTGCTCTGTCTCTCCTGCAAAGCATGTCATATGAGTGAAAATAAGCTTAGGTGTACAAACAAATCCAATTGTTTACCTTAAATTAAAATGCTTTTGCATGCATCTATTTATTTGGTGTTTAAAATTTACAGCATCATTCATATCAGCCTGGCATTATTTTATATAATGCCTATTTTCTTTCTTTCTTTCTTTTTCTTCTTTCCTTCTTTCTTTTCAAGCATCTTCAAGCGAGTTTTGAAATATAACTATTTAATGACAAGAACATCCTTAAATTTACTATAAAAAGTCACCCAGGTCAGAAACATGGAATAACCACTTCACAACAAACTCGCATTTAGCAAATGGGTTCCTAAATTCGAAACAGGAAGGTGGAAAGACGCAAAATGTAGCTTTACCCGCGGATTTTGTAATCGTGCTAAAATATCACAGAGTCTCTTTTTTAAAAAAAACAAAAGCCTCACTTTTGCCATTCGTTTAAATTTATCCACGAATTTTTTTGGGTGTGTGTGTGTGTGTGGACCTAATATTCTTTATCTGGCCAAGTTTATGTTACCAAAAAAGTCTTTCCACGCCATCCAGATACTTTAATTCGTTGTTGGTGTTATTGCTAAGAAGAGAATTAAGTATTTAGTCTAAAGCTTTCGAAAAGATCTTAAAAAATAATAATAGAAGATTAAAAGAACGGGTTCGCTTGTCCCCCGAAGCGCGGAACAGCTCGTAACTTTCGCCCGTTACGAGCTTCGGCGCATTCGAACCCTCGCGGCACAAGTGAAATTCTCCGCCTTTGAAGAGAAAACTTCCGTTGGAACGTTGGTGCTCTCACCGTTCGCTGCTCCCCCCCCCCCCACCGCGCACCTCTTGCCCTTTGCTGGATCGCCGGAGCCGAACAACTAGGCGCAGGGCATTTCTCGACGACGTTGGCGATCGAGGCGGCATTTGAAGGCACCAACCAGCCTTGGTTTTTCCCTTGTTTATTTAGTTATTTTATCACTTGAGCCACCGCGCTGATAAAAGAATCGTGAAGCGGACAAGTGATCGTAGAGAGGTGTAAGTGCGTAATGGGCTCCTCATCAGATGGAAGCAGCTAGCGTTAATCTTCCTCGAAGCAGTCCTTCAACCTCAAGTTTATCTACCCCACGTCCTAGTCAGTTTTCTCCATCCCCCTATCTCCAATCCATTATTCAACTTATTCGCTGCCTCGTTTAATCATCACGGTTTAAAAGAATTTTTTTAATACGTCCCTAAAGCCTGTTTGACTGGAAGTTCCAAAAATGCTTTAAAAAAAAAAAGCAACTGGACTTCTGGTTTTTTTTCCTTGAAGATGTTTTCGCTTCTCTTCCAAAACGTCTTCAAGGAAAAAAAAAAACTAAGAAAAGTCCCAGCTGCCTTTCTAAAAAGCATCTTTGGGACAACTGTGATCTGGATGAATCTCCATAGACATTTGTCTGGCTGGGAGAACATCACTGACTTCTACAGGTTTTCTCAAAGCTAAATGCGGAAAAGTATAAATAGGATGTTCCACAGAAATTATACTATGCGGTTTCCCAGGAAAATATGCATTTCATGGAAGTTGTTCCACTGAGTTAAACAGATATTTACCCCCAAATAATGGAAATAAGATTGCTGTTAAAGTAATACAACCATGCATTTTCTTTCCTGGTTGTTGGAACTGTAAGGATTCTGGAGCTGAGTTCACATAATATACTAAGCCAGGATTGGCTTAACCATGTTTACCGAATAAGCCATGTTAAATGAGTTCACAAACCTCTAAACCACAAATAAGTTAACTGTGTTTTAATTTCCATATTTCACTCTCAGATTCAAACATTATATTGGGTTTGGGTACTTAGTTTAGATTTGAGGTCAGTTTCATTTGGATTAGTTATTGCCCAGAGGAATAACTTCAAATAATGAAAAGGCTTCTATGAGTTCAAAGCCTCACAGAAGAGGCTGCTTCACTGTGTCTCTGAGTGATTTACTGTTCTGCCCCCTTCCTTTGCTTAATTTGTGTAGAGTGTGTCTGAATGGAGTGTGATGTTGGTACACTCAATAATTCCCTTTAAATTGCTTATTTCTACAAAATGAAGCATTCCTGCATGAGTTTCTCCACTTGTTTTGCCAATTCCCCACAAAGAGACACCTAAAACAAGGAGCAAAGAATAATTACTATATCATTTTACTCTACTTACATTACTACCTTTATTATACAAGGCAAAGACTAGAACTGCAAAGTGCATTTTAATTTAATAGGATGCCCAGAACTTGTCCTAATCAAGACCCACTATCAGTATCAATGTTTTGTCCTAAAACATTACAAAAAGTCAATAGCCTCAGAGCAGTGTGTGCTGTGAGCATATACCAGCTCATTCAGAACAATTCAAAAGGGAAGTGAAAATCACATTTTTGTGATAGCAATAGCAATAGCAATAGCAGTTAGACTTATATACCGCTTCATAGGGCTTTCAGCCCTCTCTAAGGGGTTTACAGAGTCAGCATATCGCCCCCACAGTCTGGGTCCTCATTTCACCCACCTCGGAAGGATGGAAGGCTGAGTCAACCTTCAGCCAGTGAGATTTGAACCACCGAACTGCAGATAGCAGTCAGCTGAAGCAGCCTGCAGTACTGCACTCTAACCACTGCTCCATCCTCTTTTTCTCACCTGCTAGCTACTTAATTGGGCATTAAGACAACAATCAATGTTAGTAGCCACAATTTGGGCTGCACAAATCCAAAAAACCACTAGAAGGCAGCAAAGTGGAAGAGATTTCACTGTCACTTAGTGGTGGTTTAGAGAGTTGCAGTCCAGATCTGTTAGACATGGCATAATTCTTAGACATTATGATTATTGCTTGTCTTAGAGTTAGGGACGATGGGCACTGTAGTACTACATATCTTGGGAGGCATTAATTCATAGACATTGTATATATTATTACACTTCCTATTACTGTAATACTATGGCTCTTGAGGGGGGATTTCAGAAAAATAGGAATATGCGAAGGAAAGATGTTGATATTCACAAAGAAACAAAAAATAATAATTTTACTATGGCAAGAACTTGCCGAACACAGCTGAATTCTTTACAACTGCAATCGTGTGTTACAGCCATTATAATTCTGATTTAACCTTAGAATCAGTTGTAGAATATTACAAACAAGTAAAAGGAAGAGCATTTCTTCTGGATAATCATGATCAGAATTAATTTGACACTGGAAGCAAGCTAGACATTTCCCATTTGACTCTTTAAAAAACTAATGAAGATCTCATTTTAATATCTCCCAGGTAACCATGTAACATGTCTTTCATGCTATCTTTTGCAGACATGTTTTTAAAATGAGGATATTTGTTTATTAGATTGGAGGGACCATACATGGTTATGAAATAAGAATTATATGCATTTTATCTTGATCATGGGCTGATTAACTGAATTCACTCATCACTCTAAATCACAGACTAAGATTTGTTTCATAACTATAATTGCCTAGATTCACATAACACCCTAACTTTAGAGATCCTAAAAAAAAAACCAAGATCACATTATGGTTTAGTACAATACGAGGTTTCTCTTTCTCTTTATTATACGATGATAAAAATAACACCATTGTTCAGTGACAACTTCGGAGAACTGTTGAGAGAGCATTGCCAACTGATCAGAAAAAGTGTGGGACTGTTCCTAGGCTTTTAAATATAGTTAGTGATTCCTCTAACATGAATAAGAACACACCAAAGCCCTCATCTACAAATAGCAGATTCATAAATCATGGAGATGAAAAGGGAAATCAAGGTTACTTAGTGAAAAGTCTAGCTTTATGCAAGTATTTGAGCAAATACATTTTATCTATTTATTTGAGTTGTTTGCTGCCCATCTCCCTTCAGTATGTCAGTTGTCCAGCTTCTGCTTCAAATCATCCAGAAAAAAAGCAGCTCATTACTTTCTTCAGAAATTTGCCCCACTGCTAAGTTGCTTTTACTGTTGAAAAACTTATTTAAGGTTTACCTGGAGGAAAAAAAATTAATAATCACCAGCAGCATTGTATCGTGATAGCATCCACAGATTGCTATAGACCTTTCAAGCTGAACTTTTTGCAGTCAAGGATGATATGTTGCCTGTAGATTGTCTGTCCCTGATGTAATTGCTGGAGATACATACAAGTTATGAGGCTAGAGAACAAATGATGACAGTCCCATTCCAAAATCCAAAACAGTCTCTAACTAACTAAATTATTTACCCCATTTGGAATTTCCCAGCTGGCAGGTTGAAGATGGATTTATGGAAAACAAACACTTTCTCCTATCTTGAGTACAGCATAATCTAGTCTGTCTTTCCTTATCGCTCCCATTTTGATGACTAGCTTCTCTTTGACAGGCCCATCTTCTGCTGCCAGGCCTGGAGGATGAAGACTGAAGAGGCTCCCTCTTGTCTGCAGCAGGCCATGCCAGTCTTGGGCTATGGTAAGTGCCTAGTTTTGGGGAAATGTGTTGAGCTCCAAAGAGTGTTGCTTGATAGTGAGATTGTATAGCGTACACCCTGTACAGTCCTCTAGTCCCTGTTGGTTACACACTAATTTGTCCCACTATAGCATGACTTTGGGAAACACTGATTTACCTGACTGTGTTGTTATATCTTCAAATCCCCATAACTTTAACCTTAAACTCTCTACTATTGACCTCACCCCATTCCTAAGAGGTCTGTAAGGGGCGTGCATAAGCGCACCATTGTGCCCACCATCCCTATCCTACAGTCCCCATTTATTTGTACCCATTTCATTCATACTCATGTTTATTCTTATACCTATTCTCTTGTAAACAATTGACAAATCAAATAAATAAATAAAATAAAAATAAATAAACTCTCTATATTCTACTCAACAAATTATGTCAACCGAGTTTGATGGAATTCTATACTTTCTATGTTTGTGTAGTGTATTGAATGAGTCTATTAAAGTATTCATGAGATAAAGTCTACATTCGTATAACACTTTAAGCTTGACTAGTTTTAACCTTGATTATTTGTTAGTTTGACATGATGCATGAATTCAACTGTTTATGGTTCAATACCTGGTGCAACTGCCCCAAATAGTTAAATTCAGTAGCTAGGTTGTGTGAATGCAACCAATGTGGCTTGATGGAACAATATTATGTGAAAGCCATATGACTCTAATGTATGCCATGTCACCTTCTTAGAGTGGAACAGCTTTGCTGTCCTCAAATGAAGTAGAGGAAATCTCATCTCCAAGGCTGAAGTTCACACCAGCTGGTGTTTGGTGTCCCAACTCCAAGTCTTTTGCTTTAGGGATGAAGAGAAGGGGACCCATCTCTTGTATTTCACTCCAAGGGACAAAATATCTACAGCTGATCTGTTTTTTCCCTGTATCCCGATCCCGACATGGGTCGATGCCAAGTTAGTCAAACCAGAGAACAAACCCTGACTTCATCTTCCCCACAACAATATATCTGGAAAAAAATAGCCAGGGGCAAAACTCCATTAAAAAAAACTTTTCATGCCAGTGAGAAGCTTAACATTTTCACATTAGTCAAGAAACTATTAGTAAAGCAGGCCGAAAGCTGGAAATGGAGACCCCAAAATAATGAGTTAAGTCAAACACTTTTAAATGCCAAAGGCTCTTTCTTGTACATATGATACAGCTTGGTTTAAATGAAGAGCATTACTTGTTTCTTAATTGCTTATTTAAACAAGCTTCCATACTAGCCAATATTTTGACTTGGAGTAGCTTACCAAACTTAAGTAATTATGGTTCAATTAAGGATAAAAAGTATAGAATATACCAATAAGCAAGCAAAAAATAAACATCTCAATCATTCAACCCCATGTCATCACTTCTTTAGAAAAGCAATATTTCATCCTTCTCTATAACTCCTCCTAAAAAGCCCTGTTTTCACCGCCCTTCAGAGCAGTGTCAGAGGTGATACATCCTTATCTCTGGAGATAAGCTGGTCCAGAGACAAGTGTCAAACTCATCAAAAGGGCTCACCCCTGGGGTCCCTGGTGTTGACATTCCTTCAGCATGGCAAGCTGGAATAGGCCCTTTATCTTGGACCTCACCAGGTGGGTAGATTCCGCATTAGAATAGCAAATCTTGCAAATACCTTGATCCTAAGCCCCAAAGCCTCTATAAAGAAGATAACCTCGAATTGCACCTGGAAGCTAATTGGCAACTTGTACAAGTCCTCAGTAGTGTTACAGGAAGGAAACGGGTCATGCTTGTTAGTACTGAGGCTGCTGTACTCCAGACCACTGAAGCTTCTTGTTGACCTTCAAGGATGGTCCATGTAGACCAAATTGCAGCAGTCCATACATGAGGTGACAAGGCTATGAATGACCCTCAGACTCTTATGTGAAAGGAGAAGGATGGCACTAGGATTCTAAGCAGGGACGCAAAACGCTTTCAAAAGTTAAGCATGGATTACTTCCAGAATCAGGAGGCTTCCAGAGTCACTCTGTTTCGCTATGGATAAATTAAAGCCTTGTTTCTCCATCCAATGGACTACGATGAGTGTCCACCAACCCTAAATCTTGCAAGCTGCCCAAAGGATATCTTGCTTATACCAGCTAATGCCACCAAGTATTGCATAGTCATTAACTAGAGTTATCAAGGCTTGAACCCAAGTAGAATTGCCAAGTAGCAATTTCATCAAGAGTATTCTGCAGCTGCAATCCTGCCACTGTCTCAATAACTTCCCCTAAAACTTCAGGCCAATAGTTGATCAGAATAATTAGGCCAAGTGATAGCTTTTTGAAGAGGGGACATACCACTTTCAAGGTAGATAGCATAACCTCCTTACCAAAGAATAATGTGATCGCCATCCACATCCACCCTCCCATCAGTTTCCTGGAAGCTTTCACCTTCCAGTTTGGGAGAGGCAGTGGTGGGTTTCAAAATTTTTAGAACCTCTTCTGTAGGTGTGGCCTGCTTTATGGGAATGGCTTGCCGGCCATGTGACCGGGTAGGAGTGGCTTGCCAGCCATGTGACTGGGTGGGCGTGGCCAACTTGTAAAATGTGGTGAAACTCATTTAACAACGCTCTTGCTTAGCAACCAAAATGTTGGCTCAGGAAATCTCTGGCATTGAATTGTGCAAGTCATAAAGCTGTCAAGTTACAAGACCCTTGCAGCCATAACCCTTTAGGAAAAAAAAACCCAGGGATGTTCAAACTTGACAGCTTTAAGACTTTAAGGTTTACATGACTTTTAGAGGTGGGCGGGGTGATTGGTGAGCCAATCAGTGAATGGTGGGCGGGGCAAGTGTGATGCAGATGGGCAGGGAGGGGGAGCTGGAACTGGTTCCAAATGGCACTGTAGATTTGTGGAACCTCTTCTATAGAAGAGGTTAGAACTGGCAGGAACCCATCCCTGGGGAGAGGGATCCAATACAATGATGGTGGAGCTAAACTGCCCACTTTCTCAGAGACCCTCAGGGTCAAACCAATCTAGATGACATCACAAGGTAATGTAACTCTGTTGTGACAATTGGACTTGCCTAGCCAGCATGCAATCCCATGTAAGGGTGAGTTTATCTTCCAGAGGTCTCACAACTAAATTTCAAGTATGAGAGGGTGGATACTTGTTTTTTTCTTCTCATTCAAGCCTTCCATTCTGGAATTTTCTTCCTACCTTCAAAAAGTAAAATTTTTCTCCCGATTGAGCGTACGTCCAGGAGACTTCATGTGTACATCCTTGTGATTTCTTTGGCAGCAATTTGGAAGTGGTTTGTCATTGGCTTTTTCAAGATCCCCCACCCCAACTTTCCAATCCCTCCTTCCCTTCTCATTGTCTGGTTCACACATACTATGTATACATTGTCATAACATACATTATTCTTTTGAACTTGAATATATTGTTAGCCACTTTAGTGTTGTTTCATTTTAATCAAAGAGGCTAAATTATCTTACCAAATAAACAGTAGGGCATCTCAAGTACTAAAATTATACTTAAACAAGTTTTATCACTGTAAATTTAAAAAAAAACCTACCGGTATAGTTGATTGAAAAAGCATACAGAGAAAGAAACTTCTGTAATTTAAATTCAAAAGGTACCAGACTGCTTGTAGTACAAGTTTGTTATTTTATTTGTACTTTTTTCCAATAGAAAAGTACAAAAACAATAGTAACAGTGATAAATCATTGAAATAATTATGGAAATTGACTTATTAATATCCAATTAATATTTTATATTAGATAGGATTAGAGAAGCAGTGCACAAATATTATGATTGCTTTTGCTCTATTTTTTAGGCTTTTTAAATAAATACCCACATTGTGTTAGTACTGTTCTCAGGAAACATGAGGACTAGGGATTTTAAGCAAAATATTAATTTAACTTTGGTACCTGTTGTTTCTGAGAATCCTCCTCTCTATTCATGTGTGAATATGCATGTGGACATTTATGAATTCAAAGAGGAGAATCTTGCCCCGAACTATGTTATATCCATAGTATATTAGTGCACAGTGAAGGGTACAATTGGAAGATAGCAGTTACCAGGAAGAGACAGAATAGATGCCAGGGGAAAATGTCCAGAAAGATTAATTATTCTTTGCCTGGAAAATCATGCAAATGAATAACAGAGTTGAAAAGGACTTTGTAGGTCATCTAGTCCAACCTCCTATTCAAGCTGGAGGCCCTATATTATTTCTGACAAGTGGCTGCCCAATCTCTTCTTGAAAGCCTCCAGAGATCATCCCTGCCAAAGTGAGCCAATTTGGTCAAGAACTAAACGGTGTTATTACAATGGAGGCCAGGCGTGGCTTTCAACTTGGTGGGAATTACATGAGAAATATTTCTGAAGTCTCCCTGCTCAAAGGAAGCAGCTATACTAAGTTAAGTATTTCCTGCAAATTAGCCTCCTTCTAGGCTGGGTTCACAGGTGAGAAAGAAGGTAGGATTGTTGCTTGTTTTAAGAATGGTGTAAAAACATCTTTTGTTCTACAATCAGTTCTGACCCTTCAAGGATAAGGACCTCTTTCTCTTTTGCATGTAGCTCCTTTGCACTGCAAATTGCACTGCAGAGTTAAGTAGAGCTGGTCAGCAGCCTATGCTTTATTCAATAGAGTTTTACTCCCAGGTAAGTCTGTATAGGATCACAGTCTGTACAACAATTCCTGGATTGCCTCTGTAAGCACTGATGAAGTCTGGGGGAAAATATATCCCACTCAGTAACTCTCAAATAAACAATCTGGAAGCAAATAATATGTGGAAGGGAGTACAGAGACCATTGAAATGGTATCTCTGGGACAATTATGCCAGAGAGTTTCCACTTACGCAGCAAACCTTGGCATTTTGCTGTTAAATAAACAGGAATAACACTGCACAAGAGAGGATTGTTTTCACAAAGCCCAAACCATCTCCATTTCTTTATGACTTTTAATTTCGGTCTGAGTGCAGGCATGATCAGGCTGTGGATATGGGGAGAAAAACAGATCTTGGTTAGAAGAAAAAAGCCTTGCTCCCAGTTATTACCATCTCCCTTTGCCCTCGTTGTAGGGCTGGGTGTGTATTAAATCTGCCAAGGACTGGAAGAGAAATATATCGCGCGGTTACAATATCTGTGAAAGTGAAGCTCCAAGGAATTGCAAGGCTGATTCTGATAAAACCTTTGTTATTTAGTTATGCTCGTTGCTGCTTGGTTCACTTACTCTGAATTAGCTCGGATGAAAAAAAAGGGGGGGGGGTTGCGTATATGAAGAAATCAGAGAGCATGATTGTCATGCCAAAGAGGACAGGGTTCTCCTACCTTTAATAACCAGGCAGAGGAGGAAAGTTTGAAAGGTGCTGCTTCTCCTGAGAATTATACCTTATCCATAGCAATAATTCTGCCACCACGTCTCTGCCACTCTTGATGCCCCTCCCTTCCAAAGAAAAGGCCTTTATGATGAATGTGACAACTGGGGACTTTCTTCTCTTGTTTCAGGAAGGCACATGGCAATAATGAGATTTGTTATTCTTTTGATAAAGCCTATAGGGGTTCACAATGCATGGCTTTTATACTGTGGTGGTAGATTAACCCAGCTTTCCTCAATGCGCCATCCTTCAAATGCTTTGGGAGAAGATAGCCTGATGTCATGATATGCTGGCTAGGAATTCTGGGAACTGTAACCATCAACACACCAGATTGGGCAAGATCTGCTCTTGCACACCTACCACAATCTTACCTAATCCATCTCTGTCAAATGTGTATCATGGTCTCAAACTTCTAAAATGATATAAGATTACATGATCCTTGCTAAGTAATAACAGTAATAACAAAGACTCAGCAGTGGATATGTTCAGAAACACTTGGAGATTTCAACAAAAGCTGGCAATTGGCCACCGAAGGGCTAGCAGCACAGCAACATAAACCAACTTGGATTTAAGTCTAATTTTTCGCTGTGCAAGGGGGAAAAAAAAGATTGGAGCATTCTTGCTGCAACTTTCACATGGCAGTAATTACCATCAAAGACAATAAAAGTTTTCATTTATTCAAGTAACCTACACAGAAGCTAACAGCAGCATGTACTTATTTGTGTAGTACAAACACAATCAAAAACAAATGAGAGATGCAATGATGTGTAGCAAGGAAAATGTTTCAAGTCAGATTCAGACATGTTTTTACTCCAGAATGCTCAATCCCATTTTATATCCCCTTTAGTGCTTCCTTCCCTCCCCATAATCAGAATTTCTTACCCATTGAACACCCATAATCTTCATAGGACTGTTGGGAAGAATTTCTTTCTTATGGCCCTCCTCCCCAAATACTTTTCCAGTTTCTATTAAATGTTGCCTTCCCCTAAACTTGAAAATTCCTCTTTTCCTACTGATGCCCTTTTCATTGCCATTATTTTGATGATAATATACATGTAGCTTGAAATGAAAGGTTTGGGGAAATTACGATTGCTGTACCATATATTTGTAACAGAATGAGCCCCACCAAAGTCAGCAAATCTTATTTCTAAATAGATATAGAGATATAAAATAGATCAGAAGTTGCAGCTTTAAGGTTGAAAGAGGCATATTTAGAATTCCGGAATGTGTTTCTTATGTTGCAGTGAAAGGCAATCGAATGAAATATTCAACTGAAATGCCTTCACATGTAAAATTAAAAAATATGTTAAGAGCCTATCAAAACATCCCTTCTCATGCCAGTAATTCAAATGCTTATGGATGGGAAGATGTCTCTAGTTCTTTTTTCACCGGATTGATAATTGATAATGTACCTGCTTAATGACTCCCTTAGATTAATATATATGTGTAATATGCTTAAACTAGATATTTGCACAGTAAAAGGTCTTTTTTCTTTAAAAAAATTCACATTCTTTCATGGGTCCCCACCTCTTTTTTATTTGAACCGAGTTCTGATCCGTAGTAATAAGCAATTAAATACCATAAGTCAATTGTAGTTGTTTTTGTGGTCATGGAGTAAAAATTGAACTGGTTCCTCTTTATGGAATACCATTATATCCCCCTACGTGCTTCCTTTTTGGATCAAGACAAATGAAGTATTAAGTGAAACACACCTCCTGGTTCTTTTATCCTTACCTTTCTTTCAAAATAAAAAAGTAAGCTATTTCAAGACAATCATGCCTGTGACCCAGTGATCCTCCAGCTGTGATTTGTAACCCAATAATTCATGTCTAAATTCACATAGCTAATGCTGAATGAAGACCTATACTGTATACGGTTGATGTAAGTCTTGTAAGCCAGATTGGTAACCCATTCGGTTTTAATTTAGAACTTTTTTCAGCGAGGGAAAACCTAGGCTGATAGATTTTTCCTGTATAAGTTCTGGTGGCAAAGTTTGATTTTTTTTAAGACAGCTCTGCATATACTAGGACCACCCCTACTATTAAAGTATTTTCAATATATTAAAATTAATATTGGTTTACACATTGTACTAAGCCTGGGTTTGTTTTGACTAAACTTGAATGAATAAACTACTGTGCTTGTGTAACGCTGAAGTTTGAAGTTGACCATCAAGAATTAGCACTTGAGCGAAAGGGAAAGGAGGCAAGCTAATTATCTGATTAATCTCATTTGCCATGTGAAGCTATATTATATTTCTCTTAAAATTATTCAATTTGTACTAAGATCATTTTTTTCCTTAGGTAAGTTGATATACTAGTCCTTTGATATTAGTCTAGATATTTTCCTCTGGAAAACACAATTGATTTTGGCTTTTCTGTAATTTTCTCCTTTCTGAATTTATATTCCTTCCTATGGATTACCATTTACATTATGCAAATGTTCCCTTATGAATCAGTGATATATTCCCTCTCTTTTGGAGATGGGACATGCAAGGGACTATCTCAGTGGGGGTGGGGAATCCCTTTTATTCCTGCTTTGAGTATGGAGATGCTTGAAACTTTTAATATATACTTATTTATATATACATATATACCTATATATTACAGAAAATAGCAGCCCAGCTCACCACAATGACCATAGGAAGCGTACAGCCTAGAATGCCACTTTGGTGTAGTGGTTAAGATGCTGGTCCAGAAACCAGGAGACTATGAGTTCTAGATTCACTTTAGACACGGCAGCCAACTGGGTGACTCTGGGCCAGTCACACTCTCTCAGCCCAACCCACTTCACAGGTTTGCTGTTATGGGGAAAATAGGAGGAGGAGGAAGCATTGGGTATGTTAACTGCCTTGAGTTACCTATAAAGTAACAAAAGCTGGATAAAAGAATTAATAAACAATATAAATAAATACAGAGTAAAAAAAAACCACCCCAAAATAGCTGCATTTATTTTTTTTAAAAAATTCAATAATAAAGGAATAATATAGCATATGTCTGGGGTTGAAAACTAATTCCATTTCTCGTCAGTAAAATTGTTACTAAGCAATCCAAACAGTGGGGGGGGGGGGGTGTCATGTAATCTCTCACCCCAAACACCATGGAACTTGTAACTCTTTAATGCCAAAACCATCCAAATCTCTGGGGACATGGTGCTCCGTAGGGCAAGCATAATGAAAGAGAAGGCATGGCTTCTAGATCCCACAAGATGGCACTTGCCTAATAGTCAGGATAGACCTGGAATGTGCCTGGTGGTTTTGTTGGGACAAGCAAGGCAAATAGACATAGGTAGTCCCAGAAGTAACTTGGCCCTCAGCCACAGATAGCTTTGTAGGACATAAGCAGCATTTTGAATTGTGTTTGGAATCCCACTGGGAGTCAGTGCAGCTTCCAGAATTAGTGGAGCTGGCAGATACCCTCAGGGAGAGAGAATCCCACAAATAACCTGGTCCTGTGCCATTGGGGACTTTAAAGCTAATAACCAACACCTTCAATCACTCCTGATAAAGAAATTGGAAACCTGCACAGCTTATCCAGCAGTGGTGTAATATGGGTGAACCGTAGGGTACCCAAAACTGTGTGTTGTACCAATTACTGTCCTACATATAATGCATTGCAGTAATCCAACTGGGAAACAGTGACCATGGAACGAGTAACCATGAGCATGGCTTCTAAGTCCAGGAATGGGTCCAAGTGGTGCGCAAGATGAATCTGTGTGAATTGCTCACTAGCTCTGTCTTGAGAAGTGCAACCTTTGACAAGAATCAAAGATGGTACCTCACGTAAACCAGAGAGAACATACACACACACACAAAATCCAGATCCACTCAATTTTGCTGGGGTTTATTTTTCACCCTACCTTAATATTGTGGTGCACATTTGCACCACTGGGGATCCAGCAACACTTTCTAGGGGTGCAACTGGAAGAGGTGATCCAGGGCTGCTTGATAACCAGGCCCCATGCAGTCCTGAGAAGGTGCAGCCAAACTGCGATCAATCTTTACTACAAATCTAATTTATCTCTCTTCTCAATGGATTTTCAGCCATGGCCAGAGAGAATTGTGTTGCCTGAGTTAGAAATAAAACATGGGCCAAATTATTTCTGTGCCTGAGACAGAAACCTCCTGAAGCACCTGTCTCTGGATGTAGTGGTGTAAAGATAACAATATAAGAAATAATATGCTGCTCATACATAACACCAGGTGTTGCTCTACATCTAGCTAAAACTGAATTCAAACAGGAGAAATAAGAGCCAACAGTCAATTCTGTAAGCAGCCATGGAAAACAAGACCTCGGTTTTGGTTGTAATTTATCAGCAAGATTCCATTATCAGCAACCTCTCATTTGTTTTCTAGACAAATTGAACTTGAAATAAAAGCTTTGAAGTCTGTTATTTAGTTATGAGAAATATTTCTGTACTTGTCATCCTGTTGAACACTCCCAAAACATTTCGCAAAACGATGAAATAGTTCTGAAATAAATAATTTCAACATGGCATGATAAAACAGAATAAACTTCCCTACGGGTAATAGTACAAAGATTTGTCACAAAAGATGCTGTCCATGGATTCTTTTATGATTTTGTGGGTCTCATCACACAATGAGACAAATAATCAGTGTGCAAATGGAAAAGAGGTTTTTTTTCTTATGTTTGCTTCCTTGCGAAAATTCGCAGATAGTTTATTTCTTTGTTTCAATGGGCAGGAAATATATCTAAATGTGGTAAAGTCTGAAGGTTTAGTTCTGCTCGTCTCTGTTTTAAAATAAGTCTGAATTCCGATTTATTTTTGAATTTAATCTAACATTTTGTTCTGTATACGGTGGGAGTACTGAAAATCCATAGGAAAAGATCAAAAGGAGATTCAGCTCCAGAATTTTAGAATACATCTTAATCTTGTCAGTTTATTCTGTTTAAAATATGCCTGCTATCAAAACTCTGTGCAGTAAGCCCCCATCTTAAGAGTCACCCACAGTTTTCTGTCTTGAAGTGAAAAATTCCTTCCTTAAGACGATGCCTAGTCTCATTCAGTGCCCTTCTAAAAATCAGTCTACTTTTTGTACTCGGAACAATTATGCTCATCTTTTTAAAAGGTCTCTTTTGCCCAGAAAACTTCTCAGTTTGGATAAATGTGGACAAACATGTTCCCTGCTTAACTGGCATACTAATTTTCTTTTTGCTTTATTCAAAGAATGAGTTAGCAGTGACCATCTTAAATTCAACATTCATTTAATGGCTCCGCTGTAACTCTGTTTTTTTGTGATCTCTTTGTTAGTTGCCTCTAATTTTCCATGCACTTTCCCTTTGTACTCTGTTAATAAGTTCAATTGACTGGGGAAAACCAATAGATGAAGCGTCTGGCGACCAATGAAGCAACTGACCATTCAAGCAATTAACCTAGATTTTTTTTAAAAAAATTCATGCAACACCAGCCAGGCATTTGTCTCAGATCTTCACCAGTAATCAGAAACCCTGAAATTGCCCTGAAAAAGAGATGCACCAGCTTCCTTTTTGCATGCTAAAAACCAGCAGCAAGGAGGCAAATAAGCTGTCGCATCTGCACCACCTTTCTGTTTAAACCCTGCAAAGCATAATATCCAATGTGGCCAGGAGCTTCAATCTAAGCTGCTGGGCAGAGATATACATAATACATAGAGCCTGCAAAATGATTTTTAAAAAAAATGAAAATAAAAGCAAGGAAGACCAAAAGCAAATGACACATGCCTAATATAATCCACTGAACTCAGCCCTGAAGGAGGAATGAAATCCATTTGATGAAAGTTTTATGCTTTTATTTTTTTAGCTCCCTCCTAAAGCAAATGTTCAATGCTGGATGGTGTTTTTTTTTAACCCATGTGTACTGTTGAGAAGCCATTGAAGGGCTGACATAGGTCCATTCACGGATAATCCTGATCGGATGATGCCGTATATCACGCACAGTCAATTTGATATGAGTCTGCCCCACCCTCATAAGTCTATCTGAAATGGAAAGATTATCAATGAATTATCTTTTCAACCTGTAAATCCTGGAAACGGACCAGATTAGCCTTCTCCACACTGCTACCCTCCAGATGTCGGACTTCAACCCCAGCCTCATTAGAGGATGACATTTGAAATCTAGCACATCTGGAAAGCACCGAATTGCTGGAGAGCTAGATAGATGGAAGGCTATGAGAAGACGAGCAGCAGTAATTATTATAGTAACAATAGACTCAGAAGGAATGAAGGGTAAGGATGATTATATTTTCTGAGTTTCAGGGTTTGTGAAGGATTTGGATTGTTGTACTTTAATTTGTTGGAACTCCAACACTTATGGATGCTTGATTTGGGGATGGTTTAGAATTAATGAGAGAAACCTCTTTTTAAAAAGTAGGATTTGGACATGAAATAGAATCCTTGTGGATTTTGCTTCTTTGTTTATTCAATTTATGCCCACTCCAATTTCCAGATTCTCAAACTGTTTATGCGATTAAGTCCTTGGCTTTAGTGATCTCTCCATGACATCACCAGGAATCAAGCTCATCTGAAAAGAGATATTACATATATCTCACCTGAAAAACATTTATAATACATGCTACTTAATAGTAAATGCATACATATGGCTGAATCAGAAGTTCATATTTTACAAGATCAAATCATCAAAAGTTTTTAAAAGTCTAATCCATGCCATGCAAATAAAATAGAATTATGCAATTTACTTGCAGTTACACATAATTTATTTGCATAATTTATTTGTGGGTCCTTGGGACCTGTTATTTGAGTCTTTGGGACCTGAATGTTTTTATAAGGCAGCTGATTGCAATCCTGTAGATAGTAGAAGTCAATCCTATAGACTTCAGTGGCACGTGATTCTTAGAAGACAAGCGTAGGACCACATATTTAACATAGTAACATTCCGAGTTCAAAGATAGAAAATAGTCCCCTTCATATATTTCAATATCCCATCATGCTAATGGCTATATTCTAAAGATCAGGGGGAGGGGCTACAGTTCCCTACCCCTGTGCTGTACCCCAGACTTTCACCTTGAACTTTGTGGAATGTCTTCGCTCATATCTAAGTCTACTGAGATTTGTCAACAATTATCATTCTTTTCTCCCATTAGGCTCGGAATCGAAAATGCGGGAGGTTTGTGCTGGTTGCAACACCCCAATCTCAGATCGCTTCCTGCTGCGGGTGAATGAGCGCTCCTGGCATGAGGGCTGTGTGAAGTGTGCTGCTTGCCTCCAGCCTCTCTCAGGCACATGCTATTGTCGCAACAGGCAACTCTACTGTAAGCATGACTATGAAAAGTAAGTGCCAGAAATTTGTCTGTCTGAATGATTAGCTTACGTATTTGCCTTTGTAAGAAATTCGCCAACTGAGAGAAAAGGCAGACTGTTTTCAAAGATGATTGTGAAGGGATGTATTTACGGTCTATACGAATATATGTGGGTGTGCATCCATCTATCCAGACATACACGCTTACTTAGAAGTGAGTTGACTGGTTGGTAAGTTGGCTTCAGTTGTCACCAATATCATAGGAACAATTTTCAATCTACATTAGCAGTAAACAGCTATTTGATGTCATAAGAGAAATTTGCAGAGGTTGTGGTGTCATCAGCTGTCAGGCATGCAGTTGTAATGTCACAGATGAACAGAGCAGCTTATTGTCGAACACAGATTGGACAACTAAAAATTGGAGAGGCAAAAACCACAGGGTCCTTTTGGTCACATTTGAATATTTGTACAATGACATACTGTTGGTGGAAATCTGAGTGATTCTGGCATCTTTTTGACCTGTTATGTATGATATAAGTGTTCGTTTTTGTTACAATCTTTTCTTATCTAAGGACCTTAGTTCTCTGAGGGTTGAAGACTTCTAATGAATGAGTTTACTGTCATGTGAACAGATTGTTAACAGTGTGTTGCAATCCATTCTTAGATGGAATTTAATGAAAGCTGTGTACTAGTTTTTCAGCGGCAAGTGAAATCTGAATTCTGGAAACAGAAAAGCCCGGTTTTGAGACAAGAATATATTATGAGTAATAAGAGACACTGCAAGAGTTAGCTTATTTGGCGCTAATTTATTCTTCTGTGTTGAAGATGGGTTTGGAGGAACTGTTTGGCAAGTGAACAGGATTGCTTAGAAAGTTATTGATAGAATGTATTGTGTGGATCTCAAGTCAGTAATGCAATGCCACTAACAGCTAGTATGAAGGCAGTAGTTGTTAAAATATCACAGTTGATGTTGATGTTTGATGTTTAATAAATTTATAGGCCGCCCAATCCCGAAGGACTCCGGGCGGCTTACAACAATACATTTAAAAATAGAAGTTAAAAGCACAAAAACATAGATTAAAAGGACCACAACATACACCCAGTCTGAACGGGGCTGGAACTCAATCGTGAGTTCAACAGCCCGGGGCCTGCCGGAATAGCCAGGTCTTAAGAGCCTTACGGAAGGCCATGAGAGTGGGTAGGGTCCGGATCTCTGGGGGCAGTTTATTCCAGAGGGTCGGAGCGGCTACAGAGAAGGCCCTCCCCCGGGTAGTTGCCAGCCAACATTGTCTGGCTGACAGCACCCGGAGAAGGCCCTCCCTGTGCGATCTTATCGGTCGTTGGGAAGTATGTGGCAGAAGACGGTCTCGCAGATATCGAGTTGATATCTGAGCAGCTAGAGACTATAGCAATAGCAATAGCAGTAGACTTATATACTGCTTCATAGGCCTTTCAGGCCTCTCTAAGCGGTTTACAGAGAGTCAGCATATTGCCCCCAACAATCTGGGTCCTCATTTTACCCACCTCGGAAGGATGGAAGGCTGAGTCAACCCTGAGCCGGTGGGATTTGAACCGCTGACCTGCTGATCTAGCAGTAGCCTGCAGTGCTGCATTTAACCACTGCGCCACCTTGGCTAATTCTTGACTAGAATTAGAAAGAAAAAATCAGACAAGATATTAAGGTTTTTTTTCCCCCTGGGAGATAAAAATATCTGAAATTATAAATTATAAAGAAAGTGCAAAGAAAGACCTACATGTATGCAGTACATACTCTTCCTCCTCCTCCAAGACAAGCACTAAGTTTCCTATATCTTATTAATTTCATTGATTGTTATTGGCTTGAGAGCATGATGCTTGAGAAACATCTTTTCCATAAAGGAAGTATTAGGTTCTTTTCTAGCAAATACTCTCCAGGGTAAATGGGACCCATTCTGGGGGTTGCCCCAAACCTGACAACTGTTTTTCTTTTTTTTTGCCTGCCTGCCTGCCTGCTTGCCTGCCTGCCTTCCACTCCTAGTAACTACTAGAAAAATCCTTGCAGTTTGGTTGGCAAGATTTCAGAAGTGCTTTGCCATTGCCTCCTTATTAGGGCTAAGAAAGAGGGGATGGCCCAAGGTCACCTAGCTGGATTCATGCCTACAGCTGAACTAAAACTCAACGGTCTTCCAGTTTCTAGTCTGATACCTTAACCACTACATTAAACTGGCTCTGCAATTCTTTGCTGATTACTAAATGCATCGGTTAGGTTTAAGTACATAATTTAGATCAGTGCTTCCCAATATTTTTCCTTCATTACCCAAAGCTGCTTATCAGAGAGTCGTTTTTACCCAATGTAATTACAACTCTTTAAGTCAGTTTAAATATACCTGTTGTGATTGGGTAATAGATTAATGCGCCATTATCTAAAGAAAAATTGCTTTTACCCAACTTGGAGTAATATGTCCATGTTTGGGAAACACTGGTTTAGAGGACTTTTTCCCCCAATCGCAGTTGTGTTGATAATAGAACATTTGTCTACATAGTTGAAAGGCTTTTTAAACTTGTGTGAGACAATCTATTTGATCTCATAATAATAGAAATATTACATTGTTGACTTACCTTTTAAATCACAACCAATTTTGTGAATGAGAAAAAAAATGTTTCACATTTGATTATGTTTTCCTAATGCTAATTTAACTAGATTCTGTGCCTCAGATTCCCAACAACTTCACAATTATTTTTAAAATTCAACTTTCTTTTCCCTCGACTAAAACTACTACTACATCCCTGACATGAATTCCTCAGGCTTTTGTCTCCTTTCCAAAAAAAAAAAAGGTCCAGTGTTGTCTGTGTGTGCCTACATTACATTTACTCCGCAATTTGCATTAGAAAAGTGAAGATGAAACGGAAGTTTAACCTTTTCCCTACCAGTAGCTTCCCATTTTTCACAAATCACCCTCACCTCCAGCTGCTTTTAATTTTGCCAGTGTCTCAGCCTTATGTCTACCTTGCAAACATGACTCCAAATATGTGAACTAATAAAAGAAATAAAAATTGAGTGGACAGCATTGAAGTTCCTTTTATGCCCATGCAAATGTTTTCCTTCTGAAAGTAATAAATAGGCAAGAAGAAAATAATAATCATTTTTATTTATATGCTGTCCAGGTCCCAGTTAGGGGGAAAAAAAAACTTTAGCTGCTTTATTACAGCCAATTGCGGAGGATTATACAAGTTTACTCCTGGTATAACAGTGTATGCAAAATGCGTACTTTTATCATTTTTCATGCCCGCTCCCTTCTTTGGGGATATTAAATGCCAAGTTTCTCTACTCAGGTCAAAAGAGAGAGAAAGAGAGTATAAAGAAGATATGACTTCTCTTGTAATAGCCTGCCATAAAAAAAGCTTAAAGTGGTGTTAATTTATGAAATTCTGAAGTAGAATAAATGAGTCTAGAGTAATCCAAGATTACACTGTTTAGAATAAAAACTGATCTGATTATCAGCATTCTTTGTAAAGTCTAATTCTGGATATTCTCAGAACATATATTGTGATTAAACATTGCTCAGCTGTTGCGTTTAGTATATTGTGATTAACTGACCATGATATTTGGCATTTCATGAAAGTTAATAGTGTTGGATTATTTAATATATATAAAAGATGAGCAGGCTGAGCTATAAGGCAGAGTTAAAAATGTCATCAGTTTAGAATCTTTGGGCTCCCATAAGAGACCTAACTCCTAATTCTGTTGAGAATTGTCTAGCACCAATTTAGCATTGACCATTACTTAACCAGTTTTTTGTGTACAGGTAGCATTAATAAACTCTCTAGTATTCTGAACTCAGCGAGTGTTCCTGGTTCTTTGCACCTGATATAATAGTGGTGATTAGCAGCTCAATGTACTTATTAGTTGGCATGAAATCCCATGTAACGGTGACATATAATGGCAACTAATGTTTAATAAAATTTCATAGTAAATATGCAATAATATTAAATCTTGATTGATGTCAGCCAAACCATGCTGGATATCATCAGAACTAAAGTTTATTAACTGTCTATTTTGTGATGAAGCTGTACATTCTATATGCACACAAAGTTTTTCTTTTTAATTTAAAAAGTTATCTTTCAGAAGTTGTTTATGGAAGTCAGACGTTTCCATACATATCAAATATTTGCAAATATTCATTTTTGTTTTGACTCATAGATCTTTATTGTTAGATATGGGAACTTTATATGTCCCATATCTAAATTCATTTTCTACCAATGTTGGTTTTCATTAACAGTGCTAGCAGTTTGTACAGTGATATTGTTAATTGAATTGCATTATCTGTAAATAAATGTATCAATTTATCTGTGCAGTGGATAAAAAGAAATTCATGTGAACAGTACCATTTAGAGAAGAGTGCAGAAAAAGTATTGAAAATAATATTAAATATGTACGCTTGAAATTATTTAAACACCTTAAAGATCAGTTGTGTTAAGATTTCCATTGACTAGATGCAAAGTGTTGGTGTCCTAACTGCAAAAGCAGATTAAAATAAAAATAAACAATGCAGAATAAGTGCTTATTAATGGATATGTCTATGTCAATTAACATTAAGATGTGAAGCTTGCAAAATCCAGCGTTCTCAGTTTTAAAATCTAATATTAAAAAACTATCTAATTGGATCAAATAATTATTTTCTTGGTGCATTTTTCAGAAATCTTTTATGAGTACATACATGAAATAACTTTCAAGGATGTAGAAGGAGACTCATTGTTCTGAATAGAGAAAGCCAATATCAGGATATACATGTATCATTGGGAGAACCCTTGCAGTTATGGTACTTTATAGATATATCATATCTATTCCTGCATGGATTTGCTCTATTCTGTTGTTACCTATTGGCCTTACTTCCTTGGTCCTCTAGGAATCAAATCCACTTTTTCATTGTCCTTAATACATATTCACAGAAAGAGTTGTGCAATTAAGTATTATTAATGTCAGTATTTTATGGTCTTTCTGGGAGTCCCCTTCAACTTAGCATGTCAACCTGGATTTTCCCTCTTCAGGTGACAATGTGCCTTGTTTTGTTTGCATACTTTAAAATTATGTTAATCCAGCCAGCTGCCTTTGAAGGCTTTTCTGCTGAAGATAGCCCTGGATGTTTGCCCTGAACGTTTGGTGCACCCTCCTTGAACCCAAAGAATGCCAAGTGTGTAGGTTTCTTCTCCTTGTCTATCCCTTCACTCCCCTCCCTTTTCCCGTCTTCCTATCAACACTGTTGAGACTAAGCTTGTGTTGTATGCTCCTAAGGACAAGGACCTTCCTTCTTTGTTTACTGTCTAGAAAAACTGCCCTGGTTGAGAATGATTAAATAAAATTTCCTCCCTCGGTCCTTGCACAGTTTTTTGCTAGCCAGTGAGAAGGATCAAACTGTATCGTGGATATTTTTTTTGCAGACATCCCTCCACTTTCTCAAATACCATTATTATGGGCTCTTAATAGAGGGCTTTTAGGTTGCAACTTCACAAACCCAATGGGCTGCAGGGAGCATCCGCCACCCTGAATGTATTTCCTTCGACACTTTGAAGTGATAAGCTGGAAACGAGCCTGCAGCAATTGCTCACCCTGAACATGTTTTGAAATGATTAACCAACACTCCAGGTCCATTATATTCTGTTGCTGAGCCTGAAAGTACAAGGCTGGAGGAGAAGAGGTGGGAGGTTGTTATCTCCCAACATCAAGAGCTTTGATCATCCAGCGTCATGCTCAATGGGAGTACATTGACTGCCGGGGTTACATACCTTCATCACTGTACCTTGGGGCTTCAACATCAGCTTCAGAATCTGTTCCACAAGGTATGTGATCTGTCTGTTCTAGCAGTCAGGCCCTGTTCACAAACCAGCAAGAGACATATGTAAGTGTCTCTAAATTTCAGAGGGCACTAACTCTAGCACATTGTAATGTTCTCCCCATAGCAGTTCTGGAGGGCCAATACAAAAAAGTCTCATATGAGCTAAGATTGTGCCTCTTGTGAACAAGGGGCCATTGAAACCACAGCTCACGTACAGTTATATTGTACCTTTTATAAGGATTCATGGACTCATGTTGTAGCTCCTCCATGTACAACTGTTACTACCAGATCAGTATGGCGCAGTTCCTTTGAACATAGCTAAATTCTGCTCTACTGTCTGTAAAGTTAGGCAGATTTTGATAGCAATAGCAATAGCACTTATATACGGCTTCACAGAGCTTCACAGCCCTCTCTAATCAGTTTACAGAGTCAGCATATTGCCTCCAACAATCTGGGTCCTCATTTTACCCACCTCAGAAGAATGGAAGTCAACCTTGGGCCTGGTGAGATTCGATCTGCCAAACTGCTGGCAGCCAGCGATCAGCAGAAGTAGCCTGCAGTGCTGCACTCTAACCACTGTGCCACCGTGGCTCATCTCAACACTCAATGATTTCCCCCGCCGCCATCAATTGTAATACACTATCATGCCTTGTTCTGTTTTATTTGAAGGTTTTGATTTTTAGTTCAGTGACCACAGTAAAAGATTGAATTGAGCAAGGCACATCTTTACTGCTCATTGAAATCAGCCTAGAGGTTTATCAATCATGCCACTGATCCATCTTGGGCAGTATGTCACTGACTGACATTCAAGGTCCCCCTAACCAACTTGCTCAGATTGAAGAAGCTACTTGGATAAGCAGTAAAATGTTTCAAACCAAAAGAAAAAAAAACTTCAGTTGCTATGACTCAAGTTCCAGATAACTCTATCTGGTTGACTAGGAATCTTCACCAATTGGCATAGATGATCTTCAAAATCTAATACTGGGCTATCCGGGGGAAGACAAGCAATGAAAGATAGAATCATTAAAGAAACATAAAGCTGAAAAGGACCATCTAGTTCAACCATACACACACCCATGTCTTCACACCATTCCAGATAAATTGTTGTCCAACATTTGCTTGAAAACCTGTAATGAGGGAGCACCTATGAAAGGAAATTTCCCCTGATTTCAGGTTTAAATCTCTCCTTCTAAACTTTCCACCTATTAATTCTTATCCTACATTCAAGCACTCTGGTGTAAAAAAAAAACCTACACCTTCTTCCTTGTCCCTGCTCTCAAGTCTCCCCTTAGCCACCTCTTCTTTAGGCTAAACATACACAGATCCTTTAACCCAGTGGTTCCCAAACTTTTTTTGGCCATGCCCCACCTAAGCATCTCTAAAATCCTGATGCCCCCCTCCCGTGACATCTAATTCTTACTATTTAAAAAGTGAACTCCTACTCACGCGGAGGAAGTCTAAAAGGTCATTAACTTGGCTTAAACAAGGTTCCAGAGAACATGGCATCCATGAAAGAGAAAAATAAAAGACAATAGAAGTACTGAGGAACTTAAAAAATAATAGTATGGAGGGATATGAAAAAACAGGTTAAAAATTTCAAAATATATAATAGAGAACTGAAATGCCTAAATGTAAAATAATTTTAATGAAACCTTTTTCTGTAATACTTTGATCATATTAATTACTATATATATATTAAAGGTACCTAACAAATTCAAAATACAATTTGAGCTCACCTCAAGATCGTATTTACCACGCAATCCTATGCATGTCTACTCAGAAGTAAGTACCATAGTCTTCAATGGGGCTTACTCCTGGGAAAATGTTGTAGGATTGCAGTTTTAATCTTACTTAAGTTAGTGAGTTCCTTGTGCTTGATGCCTGCTGCAGAGAGATTTTATATTAGGCTCCAATTTAGTCAGCTTCATTCTCAAGTCTCCTTGTTCGGTGATATCCAGTCAATTTCTTTTCTTCAGTAGCAAATCATTTACAGCACTAAAGCCACATTCAGCTAAATATGAAGATGGGAACCTGCAGCTTAGTGGGGAAATGCTTTGGTAGTTCAGTAGGTGGAGGTGAATCACACAAGCCTGGCACGGCCTACGCATGTGTGGCCCAGCCCCAGATTGCTCTGAGAGGAAAAGTCTTGTAAAAGACATGCCCCAGGGTCATGTGATCCCCTTTTGCGACCTTCTGACAAGCAAAGTCAATGGGGAAGCCAGATTCACTTAACAACTAGCTTACTTATCAGCTGCAGTGATTCACTTTAAAAAGTGGCTGTAGAAAGGCTGTAAAATGGGGCAAAACTCAATAAATGTCTCACTTGACAACAGAAATGTTGGCTCAATTCATAAGTCGAGGACTGCTGTATAAGTCAGTTGCCACAGTATCTGAATTTTGATCACAGGACCATGGGAAAACTGCAATATCCCCATGGTCATATGATCAAAGTAAGTGTGAAAAATTGCTGTGTCATTTTTCCAGTGCTGTTGTGACTTTGATCATTTTTCCAGTGCTGTTGTAACTTTGTGCAGTCACTAAATGAATTGCTGTAAGTCAAGGATTACCTGTACTGAAACTAGTTTGTCCTCTAATAATTAGAATACTGAACTAAGGTATATAGAGACCTATTCTACATATAGCTATAAGTCACACTAGATATAAGACCTTGTTCAGCCAGTAGGTTGATCAATTTATCCTTACCTTGATCCAGGATTAAGCAACATGGTTCTCTCCAGATATTTTGAAAAATAATTCCCATAACATATAATCAGTCATGGCTGATGGTGGTTGGATTTATTGCCTAGAACACCTGACTACAGGTTGCCTATATCTGCCTAATTTTATTGCCAGGGTGGCTATGAGAAAAACATTAGACTCTTTTTTCTGCTTTGAGTTTTTCAGACAAAGGGTGGGAATGTGCGTATATTTAATAAATAATACAAGCCTTGCATACCAGCTATGAATTGGCATGGCAGGAGTTCAGAACTCTTGGCTATTTATTGGGTTTGCTTTTTAATCCATGTCTTACTCTTTGAAGGCATAATCTTCCCATGATCTTATAAACACAAAACCTTAATTAAAATCAGATTAAATATAAGCTATTTTAAATAAAAAAATAAATTAGAGACAATAAAAATTTCACGATGCCATTAAGCAACAAGGATAGAGAGAACAGGAGGATTTTTAAAAACCTGTTAAGAAGCAGCCACAAGAGAAATTAGTCATTTTATCTCTCAGAAAGGAATTCATAGGTTAGAGGCCAATACTGAGAAATCTCTCCGTTGGTCTGTCCATTTTACTGATTTTGAGCCATAGTTACTCTGACAATTACTTGAAAACATGAATAGACTTCAGAGTCTATTCAGACTTCAGAGGATAATCAGAACTGCAGAAAAAAACAATTGCTACAAACCTGCCCTCCATTGAGGACCTGTACACTGCACGAGTCAAAAAGAGGGCTGTGAAAATATTTACAGACCCCTCTCATCCTGGACATAAATTGTTCCAACTTCTACCCTCAAAACGACGCTATAGAGCAATGCACACCAAGACAACTAGACACAAGGACAGTTTTGCCATCACTCTGCTAAACAAATAATTCCCTCACCACTGTCAAACCATTCATTAAGGCTGCATTACTTTACTATTAGTCTTTTCATCGTTCCTATCATTCATCTTCCCCCACTTATGACTGCAGGACTGTAACTTTGCTTGCATCCTTACAATTTATAGTGATATTGATTGTTTCCTGATTGCTTATTTGTACCCTACGACTATCATTAAGTGTTGCAGAGCCGAAGTGGCGCAGTGGCTAAATGCAGCACTGCAGGCTACTTCAGCTGACTGCAGTTCTGCAGTTCGGCTGTTCAAATCCCACCAGGCTCAAGGTTGACTCAGCCTTCCATCCTTCCGAGGTGGGTAAAATGAGGACCCGGATTGTTGTTGGGGGCGATATGCTGACTCTGTAAACCGCTTAGAGAGGGCTGAAAGCCCTAGGAAGCGGTATATAAGTCTAACTGCTATTGCTATTGCTATTGCTATTGCTATTGTACCTTATGATTCTTGATGAATGCATCTTGTCTTTTTATGTACACTGAGAGCACCAAAGACAAATTCCTTGTGTGTCCAATCACACTTGGCCAATGAAGAATTCTATTTTATTCTATTCTAAGTTGTTGTTTTTTTTAAATCAATATACTTAACAGTAAATGTCATTAGTACTGAATCTGGACTGGGTTTAAATTTATCCCACAAACCCCTAAAAAAGAATAATGTCTGAATCTGCCATCCATCTCCGAAGTATGATACGGTTGTTTTGAAAGGAGAGATCCAGGGCCCTCCATTGGCAAAAGGCCTGATGAGAAAGGAAATGCAGAGACAGCACACCGGTCTTTGGAGAGGTTTTGGGGAAAACATTGGACATTACTCAGGAGAGTTCTCTGACTCTTGGCAGGCTCCTTGGACAGTTCTCTTTTAACTGTCCAGGCTTATCTTCCTTTTCAGAAGAGAGAGCACAGCCTCCTCCCGAGGACTGATGCAAAGCTTTGGCAGCAGATCGGGACTGGGGTAATAAAAATACCAGCATTTGCCCACTTCCTACAGATGCAGAGCCAGAGGTCACAGGAGAGAAAGAGAGATATAAGAAGACACAAACAGGGCTTTCGTTACCTCTATATTTAAAAGAGATTTGCAGGGGGGGGGACCTGAGCATTCATTTTACTACATCATAAATGGAAGAGGTCAATGATGGTGATGAAAGAAGAGGCAGAGAGGGTGTCATGGGACAGGTTCAAACCTTGTACTGATGTTAGGACTGTAGATTTGAAAAAAGATCGAGATAACCTGGATGGGAAGGTTGTTAGAGAGGATTCTGAAGGCATCAAGGGCTACGTTTTGGGTGGGCCCCATCATAGATTTGCCATAGTCAATCCCTTTAGAACCCAGGGATATTCAACAGTAGATCCCAGATATGCAATGTGATTCTTTCTTTCCCATAGTTACATGCTGATTCAAGCAGAATAGAGGTGGAAGGGACTTTGGAGGTCTTGTAGGCCAACTCCATGCTCAAGCAGGAGAGCCTACAAAATTTAAGACAAGTGGTTGTCTTACTCTTAAAAACCTCCAGTGATGAAACACCCACAATGTCAGAAGGCAGGCTGTAGCATTGGTTAATTGTCCTCGCTGTTAGGAAGTTTCTCCTTAATACCAAGCTGCTCAGAGGTGGGTTCCTACCAGTTCGCACCTATTCGGTAGAACCGGTTCGTCAAATCTACTGAACTGGTTAGAAGAGGTTCCACCAGTGGACCCGGAAAGCAGGCCACACCTACAGAAGAGGTTCCAAAAAATTTTGAGACCCACCACAAGGATCTTGTAACTTGATAGCTTTAAGACTTGCATGCTTCAATGCCAGAGTTTCTGAATAGCTACTTGGACCGACCTAAGTACTAATTCATAATTTCATATCCGGTCACATGGGTGGCAAGCCACTCCCATTCGGTCACATGGGTGGCAAGCCACTCCCACAAAGGAGGCCACACCCACAGAGTAGGTTCCAACAATTTTTGAAACCTACCACTGAAGCTGCTTCTCTCCTTGATTAGTTTGCATCCATTGTTTCTTGTCCTGCCCTCTGATGCTTTGAAAAATAAGTTGACAACTCCCCCTCCCCCCACTCTTCACATGGACCGTCTTTAATGTATTCAGATGAATCAATTTTGGTTAATCAGATAATCAGTTTTCATCACACTCAGTGCCATGCTGGGCTCATCTTCATAATGCTGAAGGGGGCAGAGGAACAAATCATCTACGATTATTATTACTGCCATTTTGGTTACCTTCCTGTTGTAAACATGGAAATAATGTGTATCAGTTTCAGAAGTGATTTAATTTTCTCCCAGAGTGAGGGGTCATGGCAGAGTATAGGGGAGCATTCAGAAGAAGACCTACAGCTCTGTTAGCATTTCCCCCTTCTCAATTCCTCCCTCTGGGTCTTTCTCACATCAGCTTTTTGGGGTGGTGAAGCAGCCTCAGCCATTGGAAGAGAGGCTAGAGAGGAAAATCCTCTTATGGTGTTGGCAACTATTTCTTCCGATTTCCAAGAGAAATCTGAGGAATCACCTACTTCTTAGGATGCCATCCTAGCAGCTATAAAAGCACAGTACAGCCTAAAATCTGGAACTGAAAAAAGAGAATATAAAAATAGCCCTCCAGTTGGTAAATATACAATAATTGTTTCCAGAGACCTGAACATACACTAAAGCACTCCCTCAAAAGTTGACTATGAGAATGAGAGAGCAGATAGCCTCCATGCCTTGAGTGTTCTGTAGTCTTCTTTCAAGGCCATGTAAGTTGGTAGACGACACTATGAGAAACAGAAGCAAATTCCACAGGTTAATGAAGCATAATTAATTTTTTCTGTCCTGTCTCTTACATCCACCTTTACTGGAAGAGCCTGTATTTTTGTAAAATTGTAAATTGCAAATTTAATGAATTTATATGCCGCCCAATCCCGAAGGACTCCGGGCGGCTTACAGAATACAACTCTAAAAAGATAAAAATTAAAAATAGGGAAAGAGAAAACAGGTTAAAAAGCAACACATCATGCACTCAATCTAGGTGGGGCTGGACCTCATTCATGAGGTCAACAGCCCCAGGCCTGCCGGAATAGCCAGGTTTTAGTGGCCTTTCGGAAGGCCGAGAGAGTGTGAAGGGTCCAGATCTCTGGGGGTAGGTCGTTCCATGGGGTCGGAGCAGCTACAGAGAAGGCCCTCCCCCGAGGAGTCGCCAGCCAGCATTGTCCGGTTGACGGCACCCGGAGAAGGCCCATCCTGTGAGATCTTATCGGCCGTTGGGAGGTAGTATAAAAGCAGGGGCAAGGGGAAACACACACACACACCTCCCCCCTCTCCCTCTCTCTCTTACTTTTTTCCACCTTATGTATTATACTGAACTGTACTTATCATTAGAGATTAAATAACAAAAACAATGCAAGTTCCAAGAAATAGCAAGCAAAGGTTAAAGAAAAAGAAATTGAAGTAAAACACGTCAAAATGGAGGAAGATGTATATCACAGTAATGCAGCATCGGGCTCCATTGATAATGGGAAAAGAATATGGCTAACAAAATTATTTTGGTTGAAAAAATATGTCGTCGGTTTCACCAGTATGAAAGAATATGATAAAGGGTTACTGGACTGTGCAAAAACAAATAACATACTGCCTCTTAATATGTGGTTGATTTGGTCCTACGGTACATGTTTCGGTAAAAGCAAGTGGAGATATCTGCTTAGTCTTCATATATGATGTTGGAAACATAAACGGTTGCAACTAAGGTTCTAAATTGTTCTAGACTAATAGAAACAGTAATTACACAAAACCTGGCTACTTTTCTGGATATTTCAGAATCCATATCAGCCAAGAGAAATCTGTTTCTCAACAAATGAAACAGTTTAAGGGGCTATTAAATCTGCACTTACCTAAACAGAAAGGACCCCCGTACCTAAGTTTATAAATCTCAGTTACAGATCTTCTTCCTTGCTGTCTTTTTCCTCATTTTTTTCCATTGGGAACAGATTCCTTCTGGATATTTAGATAGCCCTCCATGAAGGTGAAGAAAAGTTTATATTTTAAGCATCACCACTTTGAACATGCAAACCCAGCAAACTAGGAAAACAGGTTCAAAAAACAAATTGCGAGCTTCTCTATTTATTTATTTATTTATTTATTAAAGTTTGTTTGTCACTCATCTGGCCATGAGATGACTCTGGGCGGCTTACGATATTAAAAAGAATGAAACAATACAAAATACACATATATAATAAAAATAAGAATATAAATGATCAACTATAACTAAACGATGGGGAGGGAGGGAGTAGGATGGGGGGGAGGTGAGATCTGTTTTAATCCATCAACCATCTCAAGCATAACACTCCCCCATTGGAGCCCCAGGCCAACTGGCAGAGGGTCAGGAGGGTGGGAGCTGACCGTACTCAAGGGTGTGGGTGAGGGGAGCGAGGTAAAACGTTCCAAAGGGCAGGAGCAACAGCAGAGAAGGCTCTTCTGATGGACTCTGCTAGCCAGAAATCCCTGGCTGTCGGGGTCGTAACATGCCTCCTCTGTTGGAATAAGTAGGGGAGGGCCAATCCCATTGGCATGAGAACATTCAGCAAGAATTGGCTTTTGTAGCTCTCCCTCCCAGCTGCTGTGGATGATGTGGCATCATGTTGGGCACAGCGGCATTAAATCATGGAGATAATTATGATTTTTCATGCCTTCTAACTACATCTGCCATGTACATAATGCCGGTGTATGCCGAGTAGATCCCTAATATTGAAGCCCAGCAGTCAAGTGTATCTATTTAAGCAAGAATATTGCTATGAGTGCCCCAGTTCCCCGAGCAGTGAGAAGTTCCAAGGGTACTGCTTCTTTGGTAAGAAGAAACCTCTAGGGACTCCTCCCGTTCCACTTCCGATATTTGGATATATTTACAATTATACAACTTGACTTCACAGTTCAGCACTTTGATAAACCAGCTGATTCATTGCTTTGCATCTGATCTCCAAAGAGATGCCCTCCACTGCCAGACAATTTCATTTTTAAAAATATCCTGGTTCAGTTCTCTGTTGTCCATATCCAACTCTTATTTTTTTCTTTCTTTCATAGTTTGCAAAGTTATCACTTCCCGTGGACTATATTTATGTCACAATCATTCTGAGCCAGTTCTCCATAACTGCTAAAGACGTGACAAGGATGGGCATGCTCTGATATTTTTTAAGGAAGGTAACCTAATATTCTGATCCCTTTAAGAGTCTTTCACCCTAACCTCAGCATCTTTCACAGTAATCCTATAACAAATATCCTCCATCCTGCAAGGCATAAAAGTAGTGAGTTCAAATGTTAAGTCAAAGGTTTGACATACATGTTGGGAAATCCAATTTCCCAGCATGGCAGAATCCTGACTAGTGATTTGTATAGCAACTGTAAAGTAATCCATCCACCTTTCTGCCCAACATTACTGAGGGCAGGCTTTATATCATCACAATGGTGCCTGGATGATGTCAGAAGAAGCTGTAAGTCACCGATTGAGAAACGTCCTTTGTGATCTATTTGCAGGCCAGAAATATTTTTGGAAGGTGGTGTGGTCCTCTTGCTTGGGATTTTTTAGCAGAGAATTGATGGCTCTCCAAGATGCTGTAGAGTCAGCTGGACATTAAAAGTTTGAAGATCATCTCATTTATGTGATTCCAACCATGAACAAAATTTGCAGGTTGGAGAACTGTTGAGATCTCCTTAAATATTGTAAATATTTCAGGATAATGCAGGCTTTTCAAAATTTACCTTCCTTCCTTCTCTCCTTCTCTCCTTACTTTCTTTCCTTCCATCTATCCATCCATCCATGGGCAAATCAGTAGTGCAAATGTTTGTCGTCTTAAGTCTGACAGTACCATATATCATAACTATTTTCACTCTTGGTCATGAATTGGCTCTCTTTACACATCATAATGAGCTATGGTTTGCTTCAAACATGATTTATTTTAAAAGTCTCCATATCTAATGGTAAGCCATAAACCACGGTTTGTAGATGTCAGTGGCTGGATTTCCCACCATATACTAAATCACCATTTTAGCAGCCTATAGCTTAACTGTATGTGAAATTATGGTAAGTGGCTTTTAAGGAACAAAAGAGGCCTTGAGCATTTTTTTTTCTTCATGTACTCTTAGAGTCAAATTACCTATAAGAAGTAATGGGGTGTAGGGGTTAGAATGTTCTACTGTCATGATCCAAGTTCAAATCTCCACAATTCACAAAGTTTTCTAGATCTCTTCTGTCCTCCACCCACCCACCCCCCAAGCCAATTTTCATTCTCTAGCCTACCTCTGTGAGTTTTGTTGAAGATAAAATGTTAAGAGGGAGAGCTGCATATGAGCTTGTTTCCTCCTTGGAGGAAAGGCAGGATATCATGGTAATAAATATATGATACTCAGTCACATAGATACTTTTTTTTCCCTGAGATTAAAACAGAAACCCAAAGCAGCTGGAGGAAGCTGCAGTCTAGATCAAGAGTTTGCAAAAAGAGACACTTAACTTTTTCCTATTGGATTGTTTTACTCAGCAAACTCACCCCAAGGAAAAAACCAAACAAACAGCAGTTTCTCCATGAAAATGCAGAGCTTCCGTTTAAAGCTGCGCCTTGCTGTATGCAATGTTGGTGTTATAAATACAGTCAATTAAATGCACGAAACTCCCCTTAGGTTGAACCACTTGCCCATCTCACCCACTATGGTTTCCTCTCCTCACCACCAACTCTCTAGGAGAGTAGAAGAGATCTTCCTTATCACCTCTTCCCTGATCCTTCAAAATGGAAAGGCCACCTGGGCTCTTTTTTTTTTTTGTCTACAAATCTTGCCGTTCTGTGCTTGACCTGATTCCCTTCTGGCCCTTGATTCTACCAATTTGGGGAGTGGGGGGGAGGGGTTGCAAACAAATGAGTCTGCATTCCTTTTGCAACGCTCCTACGGAGCTCCCATAGATGCTTCTCAGCACTGCTCATGTGTCAGCCGGGAGGAATCAGGTTCGAGCCAAGTTCACCCCGGACAAGCAAATCATCTCCACATGGGACAGACAGGAGGGAAGGAGGCTCCTTGGCAGCAGAGGGCCGCCGTTCAGGTCCTTCCTGACAGCTCCTCGCCATCCCCCGCCTTTGCCTGCTCTTCCATAAAACTAGACTTCAAAGCCAAACAAGGGTGTCCAGGATGGAGGAGCCGTAACGGCTTTATCATAGGGCCAGGCAGGCACGTTTCCTCCCCTTATGAATGAGGATTTACAGGGCAGGTGCCCAAAGTCAGTGGCCAGGTTTGCTGGGGGAAGGGGGGGGGGCAGGAGGAGAGCAGAGCAGGCCAAGCATTGGGGGAGTGGAAATGCTGGGGTGGGGGGGTGGGTGGAGCATCAAAAAACCTTGGAACTGCAGGACTGGAGCACAACATCCATCTTCTCCTTAACATTTCATCTTTGCAGCAACATGCTTTTCCTTCCCCCGCAGCCAGCTGCAGCTGTCAACTTATCTCTCTCCCTCTACAGAAAAACACGGTTTCCTTCAACTTGTAAAGGAGGCTTTTAGCAAAACGGTACATAGTGGCTTTGGAGGGGTTTATTGAAGGAGTGGGGTTTATTGGTTAAGGAAGTGGACAGTAACAAAGCAAAGGCTTTGGAAAACAAACAAACAAAAATCATCCATTCAATTCTTCAACTGATTTCTTCAACTAGAGCTAAAGAGGAAAAAAAAGACCTTTTATGAAACTCTAGAGAGCCACTTCTGGTCACTAGACAGCAATCTTTGGTTAGGCTTCTCAGATGCATTGGACAGTTGAAGATATGTGGAGGACATCACGTTAGGGAAGCTGGTCCAGATAATTCTGAACTATAATCTATAATCTGGGGGCTGTTGAAGCATCCAGCCCCGCTTCAATTGTGACTGTTGTGTATTTTAATATTGTTTGTATCGTCTTATTTATCCCCTCCCCTGTTTTATTGTGAGCTGCCCGGAGTCCTTCGGGAGTGGGCGGCATACAAAACCAATAAACGAAACGAAACGAATCTATCCTATGCTATCCTAACTATAATCTATAATCTCTCAGGATTTGAAATAGATGCTCAACATTAAAGCCATCATTAAAAAGACACAAGAAAGGATGTTCTTCTTGCTTCAACTCAGGACGTTGAGACTGCCCCAAAGCTGTTGATACACAGGAATTGTTGTGTTGTTGCTTTGCACGTACACCGAGCTTTCGCACTTGAGACAAATTCCTTGTGAGTCAAATCACACATGATCAATAAACCTAGTCTAGTCTAGTCTGTTATTTGTGCTTCTGTAACTGTTTGATTTGGTCTAGCAACCAAACAGGACAGGTACGAACTCCTACAGATACTTATGACGGCAGAAAGCATAATTGCAACTAGCCTGCCTTCTATAGCCGACCTATGTATTGCATGGGTCAGGAGCAGAGGTGGTATTCAGCCGGTTTGCACCAGTTCTCGTGAACTGACAGAAACTGTGACAGAAATTTGGCTAAGGTTGGTGAACCGGTAGCGATGGCTGGCCGGCCACCGGAGTTTTTGGCGGCCCCCCGCCAGCCATTGCTGCTGGGAAGTGACTGACTGGCAAAGAAGCCTCCGGCTTGGACTTACAAGGCAAAGGGATGCGCATGTGCGAAGAACATGGTGATGATGGCAGCTTTTTTGCCAACCTCCGGTACTTTTCGGTGGCCTGAAACCAGCCGCCACAGTCACAAAATAGGTCTCAAAGAGGCAGCGGCTGGGAGGCTTCTTTGCCTGCCGGCCGCTGCCCAGCAGCAATGGCTGGCTGGGGGCCACCAAAAACTCCGGTCAGCTTGCCTTCCAGAGTCTGGACCAGCCACCGTGGAAGGTAAGCAGCCCAAACAAAGAGGCGATAGTGGGAAAGGAAGTGGGGCTAGGGCCGGGGCCGCTAAAGGAGGGGAAATGGGGGCAACTGGAGAAGGGAGGGCGGGGATGGATAGGTAGAAATTCCAAAATATTTTCTACCTTTTCCTGTGGGCATGGCTTGGTGGGGTGGGGGACTGAGTAGGCGTGGGCGTGAATGATGTCAAGTTGGCCATGCCCACTCAGTCACATGCCCCCCTCACCTAGTCACACCCACCAAACCGGTAGCGAAAAATTTTGAAACCCACCACTGATCAGAAGAGCTGAGAAAGTATCTACAGACCCCTCACATCATGGACATAAACTGCTTCATCTCCTTCCCACAGAGCCTAGGGCATTGTATGTCAAAACAACTAGACACAGGGACAGTTTTTTCCTTGTGTCATCATGCTGCTGAATACCTAATTCTCTCAGTACTGTCAAATGTCTACTAACCCTTGCAGTGTGACTGTAGTATTATTATTTATCCTCATTATTTCCTCAACCTTTTGCCCCTTTTATTGGGATGATGATGATAGTGAAGAAGTTGCTTTGAATGTATACAGAGTGCTTCTGTACCAGAGACAAAATTCCTTGTGTGTCTAATCAACTTGGCCAAATATAGTATTCAATTCTATTCCATTTAACTATCTGAAACACTCACAAACCAGTATTCTATGTCCTGAACAAAGCTAACTAGAAGGGTGGTGGGGAGGAATAAAGTCTTTTATGGTCTTTAAATTTCTGCAGAAGAGTATCATTTCATCACCACCATCATATTTATGTCAGTGCAACAAGCTGCATCAGTCCAAATCTTCTTTTCCACTGCATAGAACTTGTAGCACCTTCTGAGCTAATCCATTTATTATGGCAATTTTCTCCAACAAAGGAGTTTCCAAAGGACTTCCAAGACTATAATAGCTCAATTAGAGTTAATAATTAAATTTGGCCCTCTTAGTTTGGGCTTGAATAAAAACAATAGCCCCATGTCTGACACTAACTAATTACTGCCATTGTGAATGCTCATTGTGCATGCTTTACATACTATTAACTTTGACTAAATTGTAACAGGGTGCTTTGCTATTCCCAGTGTACATCTTTCCATTTATTCTATGCACTCTGGGTGTACATATGCATGCAGTAGCATATATTCAGTTTTTCCACTGCAAAATAGGCTTTCTACTTCAATCTCTGCTTGATTTTCAAAAATGCTTAAAAATTCTTCCATTTTCTTCTGGTGTATTCTATTATTGTTGGGTAGTAGTAATGTTGCTTTTCTCTTCAATATAGAATTGGGTCTAGCTTCCCATGATTCTTGATCTGAGAAAGGCCCAAAAGAGATATTCTGATGCGTCCACCTGCAATTTAATTGAGGTGGTGTTGAAAGAAATTTCCATCTGGGTTCAGTTCCAAGTGTGGGGGGAAACACTAGAAACGTGGCACCACAAAACCGTGCTCGTCAAAATAGCGGTGATAAAATTGTGTCGCTAAAGCCGCGACGTCATCACCACGCGTCATCACCGCTGCGACAACAGCGCGGCAACAGAAGGGCGCTTTAAAACGGCGCCGCAGCAGAAAGCCGATTTCAATTAAGGTAAGGGTTAGGATTAGGTTTAGGGGTTTGTTTTAGGTTTAGGTTTAGGTTTAGGTTTAGGTTTAGGTTTAGGGTTAGGGTTAGGGTTAGGGTTAGGGTTAGGGTTAGGGTTAGGGTCAGGGTCAGGTTTAGGTTTAGGGTTAGGTTTAGGTTTAGGGTTAGGTTTAGGGTTAGGGTTAGGGTTAGGTTTAGGGTTAGGTTTAGGTTTAGGGTTAGGGTTAGGGTTAGGGTTAGGGTTAGGGTTAGGTTTAGGGTTAGGGTTAGGTTTAGGGTTAGGTTTAGGTTTAGGGTTAGGTTTAGGGTTAGGTTTAGGGTCAGGTTTAGGTTTAGGGTTAGGTTTAGGGTTAGGGTTAGGTTTAGGGTTAGGGTTAGGGTTAGGGTTAGGTTTAGGGTTAGGTTTAGGTTTAGGTTTAGGGTTAGGGTTAGGGTTAGGGTTAGGGTTAGGGTTAGGGTTAGGGTTAGGGTTAGGGTTAGGGTTAGGGTTAGGGTTAGGGTTAGGGTTAGGGTTAGGGTTAGGGTTAGGGTTAGGGTTAGGGTTAGGGTTAGGTTTAGGGTTAGGGTTAGGGTACTGAGTGCTTGGGAATGCGCGGATTTGCCCTCCGCGATTATGTCATCGCGGTAGGGTCGCGTTTTTCCTTAGCGCTTCGAACGGCGCGAATTAGTCTTCGCGCTTATGTCTCCGCGGATAAGGGCTTCGCGGATTTGTGGTGGAACTCACTAGAAATGGAGACTGCTTAGAAAGATGGTTTAATGGTGGACAGAATCACATGGCTTGAGCTCCTGAACAGAATAACATGCCTTAAGCTCCTAAGCAGAAAAGGGAAAAGATGCTGAGAGTGCCCTGGTTTTACCCATCTCAGAGTTTCCCGTTCCTGTGTAAGAATTCCTCCCATTGGCTGTCAGACTCCCAGAGGGCGGGGGTCTTAGCTAACTTTTTAGGCTGTCCTGAGACCCAAGCTTGTTTGCCTTGCTGGCTTATGTAATCTTCCCAGGTGCCATGTGATGAGTTTGTTTGCTAGATGGGTCTGCCTGAAGGGGGTAGATCTTTGTTATATAGAATAGACTGGCTCAGGCCTTAATGGCCCATTGACAAAGGAGTGGAGGATGAGTTCCTGCCTCCCTTTTAGGGGGAAATATTTTGGCCTTTTAATATTTCCCAGAATATTTCATTTTCTAGTAGAGGGGTAGGTTTTAACTTCCTAAAATGTCCACAGCTTCCACCTATGGAACTGCTGCAGGACTCAAGGCAGTAGGAATGATATTCCCTTATATATTTCAATCACCAACCACCACTGAGCCAACAGATTGAACCGGAGTGAACTGGATTTCTCCTGCATTGCCAGATCACATAGTTTTGTCACAAAGCATGGGTATCCAGCTAGTATATAAAGGTAGATTATAATTCTGATAATTCATTTTTGTCTATATTAATTAAATTTATGATGTAAATATAGCACTTTGCTTATTCCTGCTTTGAAACCTCAAGGGGCTACCACTCTATCTTTTTCATTATAAAGGAAATGCATCACCTCTTTTTCTGGAAGTGGTCAATATGAAAAACTATTCTCCGTTCTTCACAATTAGCTTTGCCTCTGATGAATTAGGGATCCCTAACTTTGCTGCCCTTCCTTTCAAAGGAAGACTTGAAGTAGAGTGACAGTTGTAGGTAGATAGTACCAACATCCCTTCTTCACCTTTGTCTTCATTTTAATGCCCAATTATGCTCTTCTGTTTGATCAGCCAGGTTGTCCTATCTAGCTGGAAGCAACTTAATCTTTATAACAGGAGTGTTGCAACAAGAAGTGAAGGAGCCTTCGCTAGTCTAATCCCAAACTAAAAGCACAGCTAGATAAAAAATAAAGATTACAAGCATTTTTAAACAGAACCCCTTTCTCATTTCTGGGTTAGGCATTTGAGACAAGGAAGGTTAGGATAAGGCAAACACCTTTCCTTTTCTCTCTTGAGTCCCCAGCATTGTTCAAATGCTCGTTAATTTTCTCCACTTAATTCACTGAAGCACAGTTATCATCTCATTTATCACCTGGATAGATTTAGCGGATTGAACAGAAAATGTCCAAGGCTTTGGAAGTAAGTGTGCACAACACCCTAAAAAATAACTTCTCATATGCAACTCTCTTATTGAGAAAAGCAAAGGAAGAATTTGGGATCAACGAAGAGCAGTTTTTAATGTTAAAAGGGCAGGCAATTGTGGCATGATTAATGCTTGATATTAATTATTGCATCCTTCTTCCAGGAGCTTGGAGCATTGCAGTCTATCTCTTTGCTCTTACTAGGCTTGCGATAGCTCCCTGAAGAGATTGCAGAAATTGAGAAAGAGGGAGAGTCACGATCACATTTACTTAATGAGCTTTAAAGACCAATGGGAATTAGAAGGTGAATCTAATACTTCAAGGGCTCGACCACACCAAGGGAGAACCCATCTTTCTCCCCTCTCCTACAAAACAGCATCAGAAGGAGAAAGGGGCAGATTATATTAATGAAGACACCCCACACTTAAAGTGGTTCCCCTTAGACAGGAAACGGAAAATTATTATAAACATGCCTGCTGAATGGTCAGCCTCCTCGCTTTAACAGTTTTGGGTTGCCAAATTCAACTCAGACACTTCCCAGCTGAGGGATTTCCTACTGTCCAATAAATGCATTTATTTATGGGAATGGGATCAGAAATGGATGAGTAGGTGGGTATAAGTTTGCAAAACTCCAAAACAGAGTAGTGTTCTTTAAATGACGTAAAAATAAACATATATTAATTGTCAAGAAATTGCCAGCTTCTAAAGATAACAGAATAACAGAGTTGGAAGGGATCTTAGAGGTCTTCTAGTCCAATTCCCTGCTCAAGCAGTAAACCCTATACAATTTCAAACAAATGGTTGTCTAATCTCTTCTTACAAATCTCCAGTGTTGGAGCATTCACAACTTCTGGAGGCAGGTTGTTCCATTGATTAATTGTTCTGTCAGGAAATATCTCCTCAGTTCTAAGTTGCTTTTCTCCTTGATTAGTTTCCACCCATTGCTTCTTGTCCTGCCCTCAGTGGCTTTGGAGAATAGCTTGACTCCCTCTTCTTTGTGGCAGCCCCTGAGATATTGGAGCACTGCTATCATGTCACCCCTATATGGCATGTTATATGTCACTCTTATATGGCATGCTTCTTATAGCATGGGTTAATTCCCATGTTAGAAGTAATTCCCTGATTACTGTATTCTATTGTTTTCCTCTCAAGAAACATCCCCAAACAGAGAGCCACATGATGATATGCAGACATTCCACTACTTCTACAGGCCTCTGGATCTGATCTCGCTTAGCAAAAGGAGAGAGCAAGAAATAAAGGATTTTACGAGGAAGAGCAAGGCATCGTTTGCCTCCTGGCTCAGCGAAGATGGGAGTGGAGGGGAACATTTCACAGCAACAGCACACTTCTTAATTGTACTCTGGGCCCATCTGAATGTGTCATTTATACATTTGCCTTGATTATGAAGTTTGCCTTTTAATGTTCTGGGCTCTGTCAGTCTGCCAAACAGGGTGAACAAAGAGAGGGATAAAAGGATGTCTAATTAGCATCATTAATCATAAGCTTGCTAGAGGGAGGGGGAGATTTCCCCCCCACTCTCCTTGAATACAGTGGTGATAGCAAAAGTTCCTGAGACACGAAGAACAACCTGAATCATTGTGATTAGATAAAGGAACTGGCAGTAGAATTGGATATACTTGTTTAGAGGACTACTTCTCTGCAGCCTTCTTGAATGTATAAAGCCATGGTTTATTTATTTAATTTATATGCCACATATCTCCCTCTGCAAGATGATGAGGAGGAGGAGGAGGAGGAGGGGGAGGAGGAGGAATGTATATGCCTTGTTCAAATCAATGTGCACCCCAGAAATACATCACGAAGATACTGTACTCACATTTCAAAACATATTCTAACATTTCCATGAAACAGTTCATCAAGCTATAACAATTTCATTACCAAGTAAGTCAGAATCTGTCCGAAGATAATACGAATGAGTTTGCTAAGAAATATTTTTAACAAATCAAGGATTGCGGTAACTTTCCTGTCTAGAAGAAGATTGCAGATGAGGTCCAACAGCAAGTTAATGGAATTCCACACGAATAATACTATTTATAGCCTCCACCTTGCAGTCACTGTTCCCACTATCCCATGCAGTACTTTAAAATCTGTTCCAGTGGGTTTCCCACTCTCAGCTGCTTCAGGGAGAACATGATTCTGTTCTGCTGAGAAGGATGATTCCATTGCTGGACAAATGCAAGTGAATCTTAATCTATAATGCTGCATATCAGCAAACAACCTTAGAATCTCTTTGGAGATCAGAAGGAGACACAGGACTTTAGAAACAGAACTGGTCCTTAAGGATGGCCAAAGGGCTACATTTTGTTGACCTATTTCATACACTTGACCTACACTTGCTTGTGGTACCCACTTTCAAAATAGAATGTGCAGAATACAGAATAACAGAGTTGGAAAGGACCTTGGAGGTCTTCTAGTCCCACCCCTTGCTCAAGCAGGAGATCCTTTACACACACACACACACACACACACACACACACACACAGCCTCAGAGCTTTATTTTGGAACTCAGTAACGTCTAAGGCAGAACTCACAGTCTTCTTCTATGCAAGGAATTCCAAACTTCAAGACCTGTGGACTTCAACTCCCAAAATTCAAACTCAAAGTCCACAAAGAACAGTTGCAGGAACTGGGTATGTCTAGTTTAATGAAAAGAAGGACTAGGGGAGACATGATAGCAGTCTTCCAATATCTCAGGGGCTGCCACAAAGAAGAGGGAGTCAAGCTATTCTCCAAAGCACCTGAGGGTAGAACAAGAAGCAGTGGGTAGAAACTAATCAAGGAGAGAAGCAACTTAGAACTGAGGAGAAATTTCCTGACAGTTAGAACAATTAATCAGTGGAACAGCTTGCCTCCAGAAGTTGTGAATGCCCCAACACTGGAAGTTTTTAAGAAGATGTTGGATAGCTATTTGTCTGAAATGGTATAGGGTTTCCTAAGCCTAGGCAGGGGGTTGGACCAGGAGACCTCCAAGGTTTCTTCCAACTCTGCTATTGTATTGTATAAATCCCAAAGTTCCCAGGCCTGGAGATCCCTTTCTAAGCCAGCACCTTCCCCGTGACACCAAGCTGGCTCTTTATGTAAAATTGAGCTAGGGAGAGGGGGCGGAATCCAGCCAACCTTTTCTTGGACTTACAAAATAATATTCAGTCCTTTCCTTTAATGGGCTTTAAGTCACCTTTTCCACTGACAGGGGCAACTCTATGGAAAGGAGAGGCCTACAAAGAACTCCTCATTCAAGCAGTAGGCAAGCAGGAAGACCCTCAACACTCCTCGATCTTTTATCCACGCTTCCCAATTTTTGAAATTTAATTCGGGGTTATCCGTAGGCAGCTCCAGGAAGAACGGGCCCAGGGAAAAGGGTTCCCAAGTAACCCTCTGAGGGAGGAATGCGACAGATACACTCACATTTCATTTTTGTGAAATATTGGGGTCTAAAGTCAGAAGGGATGTGGTGGCTCAGTGGCTAAGACGCTGAGCTTGTCAATCAGAAAGGTCGGCAGTTTGGTGATTCGAATCCCTAGTGCCGCATAATGGAGTGAGCTCCCGTTACTTGTCCCAGCTTCTGCCAACCTAGCAGTTCAAAAGCACGTAAAAAATGCAAGTAAAAAAGTAGGAACTTTGGTGGGAAGGTAATAGCGTTCTGTGCACCTTTGGCATTTAGTCATGCCGGCCACATGACCATGGAGACGTTCGGACAGCGCTGGCTCTTCGGCTTTGAAACTGGGATGAGCACCGCCCCCTAGAGTCAGGAAATACTAGCACATATGTGTGAGGGGAACCTTTACCTTAAAGTCAGAATATGCTGCTTTTTCCTCCAGATACTAAGGCTGCTCTCCTTAGAGATGGTCTTCCAGAATATAGTACAGTAAAAACTGAACGCTTCCAAATGGCCCTGGGGAATGATTATGTGCCTACTCTTCTGAAATTAAGCTTTATTAATTTGTTTTATTGGTTTTGTTTATTGTAGTTTTTCTCTCTCTTTTTTTACTTTATTGAGATTGTGATTGTTTTATTGTGCTTTTTACCCTGCTGTAAGCTGTTGTGAGTTAATTATCATTCAGTGGCATAAAAGACAATGGGACTAATTGATATATTGATCCCAAATTGACTAATCCATCATGCTGCAAATGCAATTCCTTTTACGGCAGGCTTGGTTAACTTGTAATGCTACTTTTAGTGAGAGAAGAACCAGGATCTTCACCTGAAATCAGGGTTTTATTTTACTTTTTTAGCAAAGGCTTGGGAAAAAAAGAAAAAGAAACACAACATTTTGCTACACAACACTTTGCCGAGTGACTAGATTCAGAAACTATGGCACATTGGGCTTGTATTATTAAACTTATTAAACATTGCAATGTTTTCTATGCGGTTGTATAGTTTGTATGTTAACTCATTTAACTATTTATCACAAGTTTGCAACTGTTTATTTGGTTGTGCTAAAATGCAAACCTGACAAGGAATGAGTTGGACTCAGATCACCATTCATTCTTCTGGCTAACTTTGAGTCACTCAGTTTCTTCCATTAAATGCACCCCACAAGGTCAGTAGGAGGGAAATGAAAGAAGAGTATATATGTCTGCAGACCTGTTTGGATTGATGAAAGAAATGTCCTTCTGGGTTCAGCTCCAAGTGGGGAAAAAGACACTGGAGACATGGAGGCTGCTTGGAAAGATGGTTTATTGTTGGACAGGGCCACATGGCTTGAGCCCTGAACAGAAAAGGTGATCACATGCTTCGATGTTGGTGGAGAAGAGAAGGCTGAAGGAGGGGCTTGCTAGGCTTTTTATACCCTGTTTAGTCCCACCTCTCTGTTTCCTGTTCCTATGTAAGAAATGTATTCTGATTGGTTGTCAGACTCCCATGGGGCTATGCAGGGGCTACTCTCTAGGCTGTGTTTTGAATCCAGGTATGGATGAGTTCTCAGATGCCATGTGGCCAGTTGAGTCAAGGGCCAATATTATCATGCTTTCCTGTAGCTGGAAAGCTGCTGGTGAAGTCTTTATTATGTAAAGTGGACTAGCTCGGCTGTGTTAATGGCCCATTAACAGTGGGGATGGGCAGGAAGCTGCAGGCAACTATTCTGTCTTTCAAAACATGTCTCTTTCTCCTCACATCCAGAGAAATATTCTGCCTTTTCAATATTTCCTAGGATATTTCATTTTTCTGGGAGAGGGCTGGATGATAACTTCCCACAGGATAAAACTGAGATTTTAAAAAAAATATTGTTTTTGTTGTCGCTATTTATATTATCACCTAAGAGCAACCAGATTACATTTTGGCTGAAATTTAGATTCAATGGAGATCTGGGAAATAATCTGGAGAGTTCCAAATATTTGCAGATCAGATTTTAACAGGGTGGCCAAATTTGTTCCCTCTTATCACCATTCCAGCAAGCCACAAGGAAGTGAAAACCAAATTTGCAAGGAAGAGAGACATCTAATTGTTTCTGCATTTGAGGCAATGACAGTGCAATCATATGCCTGCTGCCTTGAAGAAGCCCTATTCTGGTCAGTGGATTTCCTTCATAGCCGATACAGGCATTGAAAAATGAAGAAATACAAGGCAACTGTCATGGATATAACCACATAGATGGTATTATTGCTCTGAATGCTTTTCGGATTTGACAATCACTTTGTTCACTGGGCTCAAACACAGACACAGAAACACACACATACACAAACCACTACCACGCCTCAAATGCAGTTTCTTCTTTCTGCTGCCTACTGCACTGCTGATTGTACTGTTGTGCTTTAGGCGAAATGAGTGGCACCTCCTATCCATCACTGCCTTGTTGAAGATTCTTTTTATCGTATTTGTTTGTTGTGCTCTTTGCTGTGCAGTCACTTTGCATTAGCCTGTTTGCCAGAATACAAGGTAGGCAGTAATGCATTTAGGCAATTGTCAGCGCTGAAGGTAATGATCCTGTGGGAGGGGAGAGTCTCTGCTGTCTTCAAAATTACCTTAATTCCTTTACCTGTCCGTAGGGTTGGGGCAGGAAAGATGTTAACAGTGAAGCATGAAACCTATCGCCTTTTCCCAAATATTTTTCCCAATGGGGTGGGATGTCCTCATGTGCGCAGGGCAAGAAACCAGTTTCTGTAGGGAGGAAAACTTGGTTTGGGAGATGAAGGCCATTTAGAAAGTGGATAGAGTGAAAGAGCAGAATTCCAATATATCTAAAATGGAAAAAAGTAGATTAGTTCTTTCATACTTTTATTTCAAATTAAACTACTATTCCAAGAATGCTATTTATCATCTAACTGACTGACTGACTGACTGACTGTCTGTCTGTCTAGCTATCTGTCTTGTCTGTCTGTCTATCTATCTATCCATCCATCCATCCATCCATCCATCCATCCATTCATCCATCCATCCATCCATCTATATCTATCTATCTCTATCTCTATCTCTTTATCTGTATATCTATATCTATCTCTGTCTATCACATAGGTAGATAAATTAAACTATTATTCCAAGAATGCTATCTATCTATCATCTATCTATCTATCTATCTATCTATCTATCTATCTATCTATCTATCTATCTATCTATCTATCTATTTATCTATCCATCCATCCATCCATCCCTATCCCTATCCCTATCCCTATCCCTATCCCTATCCCTATCCCTATCCCTATCCCTATCCCTATCCCTATCCCTATCCCTATCCCTATCCCTATCCCTATCCCTATCCCTATCCCTATCCCTATCTATATATCTGTATATCTATATCTATCTCTATCACATAGGTAGATAAATTAAACTACTATTCCAAGAATGCTATTTATCATCCATCTATCTATCTATCTATCTATCTATCTATCTATCTATCTATCTATCTATCTATCATCTATCTATCTATCTATCTATCCTCTATATCACAATTTATGTATAATCATGGATTAAAATATTTTCTTCTGCTCCTATTCAGTTGTTTCAGTTGCAGTCAGAATTTCACAGCAGTTCCTGGTTCAGAGTTGGGCTGATGAGGATTTCATTACCTTAAAAAAAAATTCAGAATGATGTTGTGTATGTGAATGCCTTTTTCTCTGTGTGTATCCCTTAACCTTCAAAGCTGTTAGAAAAGTTATTTGAGGAAACTGAAGATGGAGCTGTAGATACTTAAAAGAACCTCAGTTCCTAAAACCTGCCAAAAGCCCCTCTCAGGGAATAGTGATAATAAAAGAAATAACTTTACACTTAACATTGATCCTATGCTCAGCGCTGTACATTTCTCAGATGAGAAACTGTGAATCTTCTTTCCTGAAAACCTGTCACTCAAGACAGGATGTCAGTCAAGAGAGGATATACAATGTCAGAAGTTGGACAACAGGGTTCCAGATCAGCACATTCTCATATATAAAATTGGTGCAAACTTTCAAGATAGATAGATATTATCATTAATTAAACATTCAATGGGCCTTGAATATTATTTATTAATTATGTTATCACCTCCTCTGCCTCTCAGGCATTTGAGGAAGTTAAACTATAAAAGTGCAATGGAAACTATGTGAAAAATAAATATTTGAATAAAGATACAATAAGGATTGTTGGGGAATAATCAAGAGTGAAACAATCCTTTAAACCCAACACAAAACCCCTAAATATATGGAGAACCTATTTAATGTATCTATAGAAAGAATGTTTATGATAAATACAATCTGAAGCAAAATCTGCCATTCTAAGAGCTTTCCAATGTCCTACAAAAGTTGCCCTCCCCTGCTAATCATAAAGTATACTCATTGCCTCTTAAATTCAATCTTTCTATCTGTAAACATCCTGCAGTACATAGAGCTTATATCAATATTTTTGGGATTAATCCTGCAGTCTCCTTTTAACTTTTTATGTTTGACCATCTGTCAACTTGAGAGCCAGTTTGGTGTAGTGGTTAAGGCATCAAGCAAGGAACCAGGATATTGTGAATTCTAGTCCTGCTTTGAGCAAAAAGCCAGCTGGGTGATCTTGGCCTAGTCACTTTCTCTCAGCCTTGGGAAGGAGACAATGGCAAACTACTTCTGAAGAACCTTATTAAGGAAACTGCAGGGACTTTTCCAGGCAGTCTCCAAGAATCGAACCCAACTGAACAGAAAAAAACTTTCTATCAACTTACAAGAGTAAAAATTAAAAAAAGAATTGTCTCTCCCAGTTCTACACCCACATTTAAACTATTGAGGGGGTGGGGTATTTAAAACAAATAATAGGAAAGGTATTTATTTTTCTGTTGGTTTGTTTAACAATAGTTATAATTCGAAACACAAAGCAAAAGTACAAGAGTCAAAACAACAACAACAACAAACTAAACATCCCTTTAATGGACAGCCACAATAAACAAGATCCAAAGACAAACTGGAAAATGGTTTTAACTGCTTGCAACATGCAAGAAGAGATGGAGCAAAAGTATAAATCAAAATGGAAGGCTACCAGAGAGCCCTCTCATTAGGCCTTCTCTAGATGTTCAAACCAAACAGGTGGGTTCAGTTCTGACAAGGTATTGCTCAGTATATTCTGGTACTGCTAATTCGTTGGGTTCCACAAACTTGCTCATCACAACCCAAAAGAGATAAAACAATGATATTCTTAAAGAGAAAACCTTACAAATTTATCCATTCACCTTATAAATCCATCTATCTTGCCTGCAGACAATTTTCTATCCATCTTTTTCTGTATTCTGAATAGAGATACCAAACGAAGTATAATATTCACAGGGGAAAAAATGACATTTTCCCACTTGTATCACCATTGTGTAGGTTCACACAGGTTCTGTCCGTTGTGAACCTTTGTGCAACACCCGCTCATATTCAAAAGGAGCAAGGCTCGCAAAACTCTATCAGCCTTTTTGCCAATGTTAATTTCCTTCACTGGTGGCTAAGGAAAGTGATATATTTGTGATGGTGGCATATATCTGTAGCTCAGGTGGAGGATGAAGGTGGTGGGTCATTCTCCGAATTGGTTTCTATAGGTTGGTTTCTGAATGTTTCATTACCAGACTAGGTAACATCTTCAGTGGCATTTAGGGGATGTCAGTGTCAGTGTTCTTCTGTTCATAAGGGCTTCGTGTGGTCAGTAGGTCTTGTGCGTGACCCGACAAATGCGCGCAGGACAAAAGTGCGCCGACAAAACCGCGGCACTAAAACCGTGATGTCATCAACACGCCAACAGCGCGCCAACAACAATACCGTGATTTAAGTTAAGGTAAGGGTTAGGGTTAGGGTTAGGGTTAGGGTTAGGGTTAGATTTAGAACACGTTTCTGTCGGCACGCTGTTGTCAGCGCGCTTCAGTGCTCATTCGTCGGCACGTTTTAGAACTCGCGGTTTTGTCACCGCAGTTTAGTCGGTTGCCCTTTTGTCGGTGAACCGGTCTTGTGATGGGGAGGTCACATCGGGGAGGATCTTGTGATGGTTCTTGTGATGGGTCAATGTGAATCCGTGAACACCAACTGGCAGTCAATCACCATGATCCCAAATCCCTAATCTCTACCCACACCGACACCGAACAGCAACAATTCGATTGGAGCAATAAAAAAAATCATCAGCCATGCTACCACCCATCACACACATGAGTTTATCAAAGTCTGGCACTCCACAAGCAATTCTATCAGTAGACCCATCAACCTAGAACCAACGTATGAACCCCTCAGAATTTAAATCAACTGCACAGCCAACCAGTGACAGCATCAACCCTCAACCAACCCCCCCCCCACACACACACATCCCCCGAACCAGCACTTCACATCCCAATAACCCTCACCTGATGTGACCCAGACCTGAACATCACAAAACCCATCACAAGGCCCCCACTTGATGCAACCCATACCTGACCCATCACAAGGCGCTCACCTGATGTGACCTCCCCATCACAAGACCCACTGACAATGCAAACCCTTTATAAATGAAGGAACACTGACATTGACATCCCCTATCTCTGCTGAAAATGTTACCTAGCCTAGTAATAAAACATTCCGAAACCAACCCACAAGCTCGGAGAATGAACCTCCACCCTCAAAGCAATATATCCTTCACAGGTGCTGCGTACAAAGAAAATATAAAGGAAAAGGGAATAGTCTGAGTCTTTAAATCCAAATAATGCATAATTAATTATTATTTTCATTCTTTACAGCTAAAGACACTTGCAGAAACCTCACGTATGCAAACAATATCTACACCACTGCCATTCCACCTTTGACAAGAATTAATGTACAAATAAATAGCAGTGTTACTGTTTATTGTACATCGTACCCATTTTATGTATTTAGGATAATAACTCTATTCCTAATACATAAAGTAACTGTGATGTACCATAGCCTAGTTTTATTAAATGTTATCCAAACATCCTCCAATTTATCCTAAATTGAATGGTGGAAATACAATCAAGGCCATAAATACCTGGGCAATACCAGTTATAAGATACACAGCTGGTATAGTTAACTGGACACAAGCTGATTTGGACATTTTGGACCGAAAAACCAGGAAACTAATGACAATGCACTACAGTTTACATCCACGTGGTGATACTGATAGACTGTACCTGCTTCCATATTTGAGATTTTTTGCTTCCATATTCGAGATTTATCCCATCACTAGGCAAAAGTCATGTCAATTGGGACTGGATACACAAAGATTGGGTTAAAATACCACTTAATACTGACAAGAGAGGAGCAAGAACAGAAATTGTGATCTGGTTGTTAGATGTCATCCTTGGGAGAAACGTCCTCTCCTATTCATGTTCTTGCATTTCTCCAGCCTTACTGTTTAGTATGCTGTTGCGCTTACTACATCATTCAGGAATTACGATATAATATTTCCATATACACAGACTCCTCGGCTCACAATTAGCCTGCCCCTTACAGCTAAAAGTCATAACAATCATAAAGCAAGTGATCACCTGATTGACCCAATTCAATTTATTTATTTGTTTATTTATTTATTTGTTTGTTTGTTTGTTTGTTTGTTTGTACATACGATTTATAGGCTGCCCAATCCCGGAGGACTCCGGGCGGCTTACAATGAGGAAAAAAAGAAATAGTAAAAAAATGAAATGAATTAGGTTAAAATCAACACACATACATTCGTTTTGATCGGGGCTGGACCTCAACAGTGAAGTCAACAGCACCAGGCCTGCCGGAATAGCCAGGTTTTAACAGCTTTTCTGAAGGCCATGAGAATGGGTAAGGTCCGGATTTCTGGGGGTAGCTCATTCCAAAGAGTCGGAGCAGCCACAGAGAAAGCTCTCCTCCGGGGAGCCACCAGCCGACATTGTCTGGCTGATGGCATCTGAAGGAGGCCCACCCTGTGGGATCTCACCGGTCATTGGGAGGAATGTGGCAGTAGGCGGTCTCTCTATGACCTTTTTGTGGTGGTTATAAAGTGAACATTGGCCATTAAGCAGACCCTTTGTTTGTAATGGGGGGGGGAGGGTTGATCGAAAACCTAAAGTAAGTTCCAGATTTTGGCAAAAACGTAGGCATGCAATGACAGGATGCTGCAAATAATTGTAATTGTAAATAATTGTAAAAGCAGGCCGGCTGCTCAATGCCCAAAGTCCAGTTACATGACCAGCAGGACAACAGTCAGAACTTCAGAAGCAGGTTTAAGAATCTTTTCTGTTATAAAGTTGCTACATGGCTGCTACAGGATCAGTCATAAGTAAAGGACTACCTCTACCTATATGCCTAGGTTTACAAATACACATGTATCTGTCATTACACTATTATCTTTTGGGGCAATCGAAGTTCTAAGTCAGGGGTCGGCAACATTAAATACTCAAAGAGCAACAATGGTCCTAACTGGAAGCCCTCCATCCAATTCTGGAGCCGACTGGAAGTCCGGTTCTCCCAGCATAGAGTCTCCTCCTAGTGCGGCATCCTTTTCCCTCTGCCAACCAGAAGTTCAGTTCCCCCACCATAGAGTCTCCTCCTAGCGTGGCATGCTTTTTCCCTCTGCCAACTGGAAGTCCAGTTTCCCCACTGTAGAGTCTCCTCCTAGAACAGCGTCCTTTTTCCTCTATCTGTCCTAACCAAAAGCCCTATCAATTGTGGAGCCAACTGGTGACAGAGAGCCGCAGCAGAGGGATTGAAGAACCACATGCAGCTCCAGAGCCGCGGGTTACCGATCCCTGTTGTAAGTGCTCAGAGAAGGAATAATAAATAGTCAGACAAAGAAAGAAAAGATATAGAGCAGAAAAAGAAAGAAAATATAGCTAAATTTAGTTTGCACAAGAATGTTTTGCATAATAATTCACTGTGTCTCTCTGTGCCTTTTCTTGCAAACTATCCTTGTTTCCATCACAGCCATATACAATTTCTATACTGCCGGTGAAAATGCCAGTATGAACTGACCCAACCTGAACTAAAGTTCAGAACAGGCAGTTAGTTTTCCTTTAAAGGTTAGGATTTATATACGGCCCCAAAACTACCTCTCAAAATATATATGTATATTTAGGAATGCATGTGGTAAGGCAGGAGATATTCAAAAACACATGTCAATACAATTTAGTAAGAATTTTCACCCTGGTTTTTTTTTAAAAAAAACTTTTCAGATTCCTACAGAAAGGTAAGAGAACAGATAAGAGAAATTATAAAAGTGACAAGGACTAAAACATGCTGGAACTAGAAATAGACTAATTAAATTCTTTCCTTATTGGAGCCAGTACATTTTAGTAATAGGAATATTCGATGGGGAGGCAAGGATGGTAGGAATAGAATAGAATAGAATAGAATAGAATAGAATAGAATAGAATAGAATAGAATAGAATAGAATAGAATAGAATAGAATAGAATAGAATAGAATAGACAGAGATGGAAGGGATCTTGGACGTCATATAGTCCAACCCCCTGCTTGTAATTGTATAAGTCAAATATAAACCATATCAAATGACCCATTCTTTCAGACCAAGCTTCTCCCTATAATTTGTTAGCTACTTTTTTTTTCAAAGTAGGTTTGCCGTGGTTTCAACCCAGAGTATTTTGCATTCAATGTATGTGATTTGCCCCTGAACAGTAGCCCTTCTTTAGCACTGCCAACTTTATGGATGATGGGTCCTGAGGGATTCATTGCTCGGCATGACCCAGAAGTGAAAATAGGCAAGAAAGGTTCCAGAAACACCTGGAGACTTGCAAATAGCCTCACATCTGACTTACGTCCCTCTTTTCCTAACAGAGATCCTGCCTAGTCTCACCCCCCCCCCCCAAAACAGAGCAGTAAGAGCATCTGCTCACTATTGTTTAAAAAACCCTGACTCCTTTTATGTTACTTTATTTCAATTCGCCTAATTATCATTTCACTTCTCTGAATAATACATAGCTGAAAAACAAAAATTGCAATCCATATAGTAAAACCATAAAGAAAAAGTAAAGTTAAAAACTGCAATTAGCACAGAGATAAAACAGGGAGGTAGGGAAAGCAGTTTCTACCCAGCAAACTTTCTCAGTGATTAACTGTGTCATGTTTTACTTGTGTTGTTATTTCAACTGTTTGTAGCTGTAATGGGTGAAGCCTTTACATCAAGAATTTTAGAAATGTTAATGCTGATAGTAAAATCAATCTAAAGTGTTCATGGTTTAAAAAAATGAAATGAACCTGCAAATGGATAATGTTATTACAAAGTCATTAAGAATCTACCGGTAGTAGCGGCGGTGGAAGACTCCGCCCACCCGCCCGGACACTTCTGCACATGTACAGAAGCGTTGTGTGCAAGTGCGCACAAGCAAACCAATAGTAAAAATATTGGAAACCCACCACTGTTAAGAATGTATTACACTTAGACAGGGAGTTTTCATTATTGGGTGCTAAACCCAGGTCCAATCTTTTATGCATCTGGACAGATTTAAGTCCCACTGAATTCTGCTATATTTGTCATCCTATAACTTGATATAGTTGCCAATTTGAGGTGCCCTCTGATTCTGTCACTGAATTACCACCATTCTGGGACTTTTTCTTCCATCTTCACACATGGATTTCCCAAAAGAAAAATAGTTGAACTTTTGCACTGATGAGGAAACTAGAAGCAAAGCAATAAGGTTTCTCTTAGGAATACTGCTGTTTTGCCATGCTGTGTCCTTCTTTTCTGCAGCTAAAACCAAGTTCTTTCCATCATTGCACCTGTCTTCATTTCATCAGCAAACAGTGACATATGTTTGTGTGTACCCACAAACACATATACGAACACTAACCTATATACATATCAATCTATTGTTTTAGCAAGCCCTTCTTTTCTTCCAGCTATCTTGTAAGACTATTCTGAAATATTTTTTTTTAAAATCATAATAAGAGGAAATTAAAACCAAAAACAGTGGAGACTTTAATCTAAACCCTCACTATTTCTTTTTTTTCCCCAGTCAATATTGCTTTCTTTTTTGTGCATCATATCTAATCTCTCTTTCCCCCCTTAACTCCCCCTCCAAAGCAAAATTTAATTAAATAATTCTAATGAATGTTTAATGATGTTCTTTTGTCATTATTAAATCTGTAATATAGAAAAGAAGAAGCCAGAGTCTCGCCACCCCTTTCTTCGTCTAATCTTCCCCTCTCTCACTGTCCTCTCTCTGACAACGGCTGGCATTCAGGACCGCAAACAGGAAATGAGAAAAGGAGAAACAGGATATTGAGTTTGAATACTATCTGGATCAGTAATATCACCCCTAGCTACTAAGGGAAAGGAGCCTTTCCTCATGCCGAGAATATTAATATAGCCCACCGGAGCTTGGCACGACACAGCTAAGAAATCAATAGGAATTGATTAGCTAAACCAGAAATGTTCATAACTTGAAAGATATTCTAGGCTAGCTTGAATGACCTCCGTAGCCGAGAGCTTGCAATGTGTGTATTTTGGTTCAGGAAAATAGGTAGAAAATCAACCCACGAGAATTAGTGAGATCAATTTTTCCCCTCACTGACTAAAAAGGGAAATCAGTGAGACAATAATGACTGAAAAGGAGAGGGACTTTGAAGCGCCGTCTGTAAATAAAAAGTTTATTTTAAAACAAATTGGCTTGTTTTTTATTGCCCTGTAGAAAAGAGGAAGAGTTGCTTTATATCTTGGAGGCATTATCATTGTTTCTCCAAAGGTAGATGATTTTAATTTGTCAAGTGTCTTTATCTTTTTTAGACATACTTCTGAACATTAATGAAATTCAGCTTGAATCTAGATCAAGCTCCAGTGGTATTAGGGTTTTTCACAGAATAAATAGAAACTTTGGGCAGCTCATGGGTACTCAGAGCTGCCCAAAGTTTCTAGTTTATGTTTATTTTTAGTTTATTTTTCTATGAAAAATCCTAATAGCATCGAAGTTTGATCCAGATTCCAGCCCAATTTCATTGCATTGTTTGAAGTATGTCTAGAAAGATAAAGGGAGGGATGTGAACACTTGAGTGACTGAGAGACATGGAGCAGGCATTAGGATTGGTTGATACATTGACAGATTTGTCTGGATAGGATTGGTAGAAAAATGTGAAACAAACAAATAAGTTTAATATGTCTCTATCATTCATCTGTCTCTAAAATACAAACCCAGTGACCTTCTTCACTGAGGAAAGGGGGCAGAGAAAGTAAATGGTGACAATAGAACAACCTCACCTGAACTCATTCACATAGACAAACACTCAGTTTTGAAAGACACTGTAATTTAGAATAGAATAGAATAACAGAGTTGGAAGGGACCTTGGAGGTCTTCTAGTCCAACCCCCTGCTCAGGCAGGAAACCTACACCACTTAAGACAAATGGTTATCCAACATCTTCTTAAAACTTCACAACTTCTGGAGGCAAGTTGTTCCACTGATTAATTGTTCTAACTGTCAGGAAATCTCTCCGCAGTTCTAAGCTGCTTTTCTCCTTGATTAGTTTCCGCCCATTGCTTCTTGTCCTGCCCTCAGGTGCCTTGGAGAATAGCTTGACTCCCCCTCCTTTGTGGCAGCCCCTAAGATATTGGAACACTACTATCATGTCTCCCCTAGTCCTTCTTTTCATTAAATTAAACATACCCAGTTCCTGTAACCGTTCTTCATATGTTTTAGCCTCCAGTCCCCTAATCATCTTTGTTGCTCTTCTCTGCACTCTTTCTAGAGTCTCCACATCTTTTTTACAACGTATTTCACATCTTTTTTTACATTTGGTTGTAAATATCCTTTAACATTCTCCCAAAGCTTTCAATACTTGTTAGTTTTCTTTAAAAAAAAACTTTTACAGAGGGCCACAACCAAATATTTGTGCTTCAAGCATTGCTGAATTTTACTGAATATTTTGGCAGTTCTTTCTGCAATCTGCTTTCATTGAATCTATTTTCAAATGATCCTTAGACAAGCAGATATTCTGGGTTTCTCTAGCCGAACAATATTTTCATTTTCTCATGCTAACTTCACTCTCTTGCCCAGGATCCATGCCAAAAGTTCAAATCTGGGCAGCATGATTGAAGAGAGAATGGCATAACCTCCCTCTGTCCTTGACTCATGACCTCAAATTGGCCTCCTGCAGCTCTCCCAACTCTTAGGGCATCAGCAGGAAGATGACAATCTTTCTCTGGGCTGGAAGCATCTGCTGGAAGAGAATGTTGCTTTCAAGAAGTTGACTAACTCCTCCAAAAGAAGGACAATCACTCACTTGGTCCTAGGCAGAAAGGAAAGTTCTCACAGTCAGTCATGACTGGTCCTATCCATCTCTAAAGGTCAGCCTGGGCACATTCACATTATTTTTATATACAATATAATAAAAAAGAGGCAAGACTTCCATTGCTCAGTCATAAGTACCTTCTTGGTTTCTTTTGGACACTTCTCCAGGGATTAGCTGCAAATGTTGTAGGCATGGATATATTGTGGGGGGGGGGAAGTGGGGGGGGTGGAGAGAGAGAGAGAGGGACGGAGGGAGGGAGGGAGAGGGAGGGAATGAGAATTAATTGTTAAGCAAGAATTTCAGCAAATGCCAGCTGTAAGAGAAAATGAATTATTATTATTAACATATACACAACAATGTAAAATCACAGCTGCCAGTTCTTTAGCTGGTGTTGGCCTTCATATGCATCAAGCTCTTCCCAAGAATCTCGGATGTTATAATGTATTGGGGTAATATGTGTTCAGATCCAAGCAGTTTGACCCTTGTAATTGGAAGATGGACATCTTGTCGACGCACAGATTTTCCAAGGGCCAATCAAAGATTTTGGTAGGCCAATAGTATGCCAATAACCATTGGGACCACTGTGGCCAGTTTATGCCAGAAACTTTCAACTTCGATTATCAAATTTTGTTACTTTGTTATCTTCTCTAATTCTTTGTTTTCTATTCCACTTTCCTCTGGTAGTGTCACATCAATTATCCACACTTTCATCTCTTTATATTATTTATTTGTCTGTCTGTCTGTCTGTCTGTCTATCATCCATCCATCCATCCATCCATCCATCCATCCATCCATCCATCCATCCATCCATCTATCTATCTATCTATCTATCTATCTATCTATCTATCTATCTATCTATCATCTATCTATCATCTATTTATCTATCTATCCTCACTTTTTTTCCAAACAAGCAGTCAAGGAGGTTTTCAAAAGTTTAGAATAAAAACAGAACATAGCAATGAAAATAAGTTAAAACTAACTTAAAATACACATACACAAATACACAAAAATTTCAGTCAGTTCAGTTCAGTTCAGTTTATTAAATTTATATGCCGCCCTTTTCCCCCGAAGGGGACTCACGGCGGCTCACAACTCGAAGATTTAAAAACAACAACATAACAATACATAATTTAAAAACACACAACAGTCATACCATTCGAGACGGGGGCAACAGCTCTTTAGCCCCAGGCCTGTCGGAACAACCAGGTTTTGAGGGCTTTGCGGAAGGCCTGGAGGGTGGTGAGGGTTCAAATCTCCACGGGGAGTTCATTCCAGAGGGTCGGAGCAGCCACAGAGAAGGCTCAAATACACAAACATTTATAAACTAACTATAAAATACACAGTAAGCACATTTATTGCACATTTAAAAGTCTTTGAAAAGAGGTATCTTTGCAGATTTCTGAAACGCTGGAAGAGTGGGAGCCCAATGTAACTCCCAAGAAATTCATTTTAGAGTCTTGGGAGCTGTAAGGAGAAGATCCTTACCTGACCAGCCAGAAAAGGAAATATCTGATAGCAAAAGTATTTGCAAGGGGGCTTTCCTGGCACATTCAACAACTGGACAGATTCATGGGGGAAGAGATGGTTCCCTGTAGTTAGGCCTTCAGACATACAGGGCTTTCAAGGTTACTTCCAACAGTTGAAGTGTTAAACTGTAGGCAGTAGAGTTGGCAATCACACAGGTCTTTCAGTTCATATGATTCCAATATCTTGTACCAGGTACAGAGGTGGTATTCAGCAGGTTCTCTCTGGTTTGGGCGAACCGGTAGCAGCTGCTGTGGGAGGTTCCACCCCCCTTCCCCCAATGTAATGCACAAGCACTGCACATGTGCAGAAGGCAGTGCGCATGCGCAGATGAGGTGCTCACACGCTCGCTCACATTTGTGAACCGGTAGGGAAGGTAAGTGAATCCCACCTGTGACCAGGTAGCAACCTAACTGCCACATTTTACATCAAGAGCAACTTCTGAATACTTTTCAAGAGGAGATCCACATTGCAACCAAGCTGGGAAATAATCCATCCGTAAGTTAATTATCACCAAAGCTAATTGACTCAGACAGAGCTGCAGCTGACACACTAAAAGTGATGGTATGAAGGCTTGCTCCAGCTGCAATCTAAGAATCTAGTGAGAGTGGAAGATTTGTACTCCCAGATTGCAAATACTGTGTGCTTTTTCGGAGGAAGTACAACTTGATCCAAAACAAGCTGAATCTCAACACTTTTTTTTCAACTGCAGCTCAGTTTTGCCTGGATTTAATTTCCCCTTATTCTTCCTTTCATGTAACCATTATTGGACTTAGGGAATGTGCCACAGTATTGATTACATACTTGTTTGAAATTGAATGATAAGAAGCAATAGAGTTGAGCATCATCAACATAAAGAAGAGCCGAGGTGGCGCAGTGGTTAGGGTGCAGTACTGCAGGCCACTTCAGCTGACTGTGATCTGCAGTTCAGCGGTTCAAATCTCACCAGCTCAAAGTCGACTCAGCCTTCTATCCTTCCGAGGTGGGTGAAATGAGGACCCAGATTGTGGGGGCAAGTTGCTGACTCAATTTGCTAAAAAAAAATTGTAAACCGCTTAGAGAGGGCTGAAAGCCCTATGAAGCAGTATATAAATCTAATAAATAAATAAATAAATAAATAAATAAATAAATAAAAGGTGAAGGTAAAGGTTTCCCCTTTCCAGTTCTGTCTGACTCTAGGGAGTGGTGCTCATCTCCATTTTCTAGCTAAGGGAGCCTGCGTTTTCTGAAGACACCTCCATGGTCATGTGGCCAGCATGACTATATGCTGAGGTGCACAGAATTCTGTTACCTTCCGACCAAAGTGGTTCCTCTTTATCTACTTGCATTTGCGTGTTATAAACTGCATACCTCACTTCAAAACTCTGGATCACTCCCACCAGTAATTTCATGAGAATGTTGAACACCACAAGGTACAGTATAAAATGTATTCTGAGAAGCACCATAATTTAACATCCTGTCTAATCCTCCAGCATCATCTTTGGGAAGTTTCCAAGGCCCAGGTCTGTCAAAAATGGGGCCCAAGGCTATGGGCCCCATTTTTGCCAGCTATGCCAGGCAATCTAGAATGTCAAGGTTATCCAAAGCTATGGAGAGATCCAGGAGAATTATCAGGGCTGCCTAGATAACCCTTTAGTGACTGCCTCATTTAATAACCAGTTGTATTACAACAATGATGAAAAAGTAACGTCGTGACTAATCCTCACGTTCACAAGCTTCACAGGTCCACATAAGAATGGATAGTTGAAATATGTTCAAAAACACAGTCATTTAGCATTTAGCACTTGGCTTAAGAATTCAGCTGCTGGTCCTAATTGTGTCACTCAATTATGCCGACTTGAGTTTAGGCTATGCAGCAGTGGTGGGATTCAAATAATTTAACAACCTGTTCTCTGCCCTAATGACCAGCTGCGTGGGGGTGGCTCAGTGGTCATGTGACTGGGTGGGTGTGGCCAACTCAATGTCACTCACGTCAAGGGGCGCTTCGCCTTAGCTGTGACAATGTAATAAGAGTTAACCGGGGAGGCAGTTTCTGTAAGCAGGGCAATAAATATTAGGCTAGAGACAACACCAGAATGTTTCCTTCCTGCCTTCCTTACAGGATTAGCCCTGTAAAGTGGAAAAAAACAAAATGAGATTTCTCCAAACTGCTTAGAAAGTTAACAACCGGTTCTCCCGGCTAGGTGCGAACTGGCTGAATCCCACCAATGCTATGCAGTATCTGGTGTAGAGCAACCAACAAGGCAACCAAAGCAATTTCAAAACTAAATCTCAGCTTGAAATGAAACCACCACCTTGATTGAAATGAATCCCCCCATATCACAACTATACAGTTGTATCAGGTACTGCAAGGCCTCCATCACCAATTATTCTGCTAGAAATGAAGACTGTCCTTTAAATACAAGTCAAGGGAAAGTTTCTTTGGTGGAGGTTTTATTATATGCTGAAACTCTCTTTGCAACAATAACTGTTGCAAAATAAGAATTGCATAATAATTGTGCAATAATTTGCACATTTCAAAAGGGGGGCAAAAGAAAGCATTTTAACCTTTGCTGGTGACATCAGGGTCATCTATTTTAGTATTCACGAGGAAGCAATTTTATTAAAAGTATTGCAAAATATCAAAATCCCACCTCCTCTAGCTTTTGATATTTAACTAATAAGATCAAAGGCACAAGTAGAAGACACCTCTACCTAAACAGCAGGGTATTTGAGGGACCTGTAGTTTATTGTGTTAAGAAAAATAAGAGAAAGAAAACAGACGTGGAGAAAGTAACTTATTTTCCAACAATCATTCTGGGCATGCGAAGGGTTTGGGATTGCAACCATGTAATCATCAAGTCAGTCGGATATAATGAAGCGCAGTTTCATTACATTGGATAGAGTTCAAAGCCTACGAAATCTCTAGTTTCAAGGTAAAGAGATGGCCACCAGCTTGGACATCACAGAAGAAGACTGAAGGAATCTTTAATGAAGTCTATTAATGCCTGTGAGAAACAGCAAAATTGTCATGCTCAAGTTGTTTTCTCAGATCTGCATCTTCTCTGTTTTAATGTGTGCTATCCCATATCTGCGTCATATGCATATTATGATTTATGCATAGTTATAAGAATATTTCTTAATAGTTGCATTTTCCCCAACAATTTCTGAACGATCATTTGGTTTGGTACACATTTTTTCCATTTGTAAATGGAATCTCCAAATGTAGCACTTTTGTAGGAAATGACCAGGCTGAGTCCAAGGGAGGGGGAGGGGTCAAATACACCATCAGTCTTGAGTTCCCTTGTGCCCACAAAAGATCTAAGAGATCTTGAACACAGTTGACTCTTATCTACCATCAATTTGCCTTGACCGTTAGTAGTTCAGACTCTTATAGAGAGCCTGTTAGCATACAATAAACCTGTAGTTATTTCAACCTGCTTCCTGATTTCTTGAGCCTGACAATTTTACATGCATTGATTTAATTGTGAATTGTGTCAGAAAATTCAGGAAAGCATCAATAGGGGCACAGCAAGGAAATTCATTTCCCCATTCCTATTAGCCACTAATCATTATGACTACTAGAGCTGTGCGGCAATTTGGTCTCCAAAAGGTGCTTCATACCTCCTGGATGTGCAAACCTTGCATCTACCTGTAACCCTCCTCAAGCAGTTGCATCAATCTCTGGGTGTCTATGGTAATTGTTGAGGGCACCCAGATGCATGAAAAGACACAAGTGCTTTAAGGCAAAGACAGTCCTCCATTCACTTCACAACTGTTTGAAATTATAGTGGCATTGAAAAACTTGACCTACAATCAGGTCCCGCACTTAACTACTGTCATAGTCATGCAATCAAAATTGTGTGCTTGCCAAGCGGCATGTATTTACAATGACTGCAGTGTCCCCAGGAGGGTGTGGTTGCCATGCACAACTTTCCCAGCAGGTTTCCCTAACAACAAAGTCAATGGGGGAAACTGGATTCACTTAATGACCGCACGATTCACAACAACTGCAGCCATTCACTTAACTATAGCAAAAAAAAAAAGGTCATAAAATTGGTCGTGACCCAGCTACCAAAATTCTGGTCCTAACTGTGGTCATAATTTGAGGACCCCCTATATTCTAGAGCAGTGATGGCTAATCTTTTTGTTGTCATGTGCCAAAAGCATGCGTGCACACCCATAATGCAATGTGCGCATGACCCCCATGTCCCAACCCCCCATGTATGCGCACATGACCTTCCTTTGCGACCCGCCCACTGTGCATGTGTGCATGACCCCCTCATGCTCCGCCGCCCCCACACATGAGTGTGTGATCACCCTACATGCATCCAATCCCATGCATGTGCATGCATCTCCGGCATGTGCCCCACCCCACGCATGCACACAGGTCTCCCGCATGTGCCCCGCCCCCCTGCACAATCAGCTGGCTGGTGGGAGCCGCACACACAGTCATGGTGGAGCTGAGCTGGGGCAACGGCTCACATGCCTGCAAAGAGGGCTCTGCGTGCCACCTGTGGCATACATGCCATAGATTCACCATTGAGGTTCTAGAGAGGCTATGTTAGAAAGAGCTTTTTAGGAATCAGATCCAAATTGCTACACAGCCCTAGGGGCTCTAATTAGGAAGATCTTTCATTCTAGCTGCTGTAGAACATATATGGAAGCATGCTGTTTATTTCCATTCTTGATCATCTGCTTGGCCAGTTGAAAATGCAGTGGAAAAAACTGATCTTTGGTCTGATTTAACAGAATTCTTCTTCTGTATATTATGATCTGTTAATTCAGATGGTGGCTTAAGCGGAAGCTATGTAGGAACAAGAGACCTGTGCATTTTGGAGGCTGCTGGAAGCAAAGAGGGAGCCTAGTTCTGATCCATGCATACATGCATTAAATTTACCTTTGCAGATAAAGACTTGGGGGCTGCAATGAAAGAATTCACGTCTCCAGACATTCATTTGAAAAGGATAGAAGTGTATATGCTGAAAACAGGAATATACAGTATTTGTGTTTGTTTTTTAAATTGGTAGGTTAGAATTAAAGGGGTGTTCCGGGTTTAGGAATCGTATTGTTTCTTTTACTCTATTACCCTTATTGATAAATTGATGATATGCCATCAAGCCAACGTCAACTTTTAGTGAACATATAGATAGATTTTCTCTCTGATGATGTGTCCTTAATCTGATCTTTCAGATCTTCCAAAAGGAAGATTTGTCAGTGTACTGTTTTTTTTTCTAAAACAGTCTTTCCTATGTTACTACTATCAGAAATCTCAGCCAGCGTAGCCCTTCCTGGCCAGGTATTCAGACCAAAGAAATCTCCAATTGATCCACAAGGCATCAGGACAAGCGAGGCTGCTTTTGGGGATAGGAACAGTCTGACTGTAATTGCCTGGGGATTCCTTGAAGATTATATTCCATGTTGCTTCTTGGGTCCCTTAAAATATTTTGTCGGAGTTAGTTTTCTTAAGTAAACATCAATACAGGTAGCCCTTGACTTACAATCACAATTGAGCTCAATATTTATGTTGCTAACTGAGAAATTTGTTAAGTGAGTTTTGCTCCATTTTACGACTTTTCTTGCCACATTCGTTAAGTGAAGCATTGCAATCGTTAAGTTAGTAACACGGTTGTTAAGGGAATCTGACTTCCCCATTGACTTTGCTTGTCAGAAGTCACAAAAGGTGACCCCGGGGACACGGCAACCGTCATAAATATGATTCAGTTGCCAAGTGTTCAAATTTTGATAACATGACCTCACGATGCTACAACGGTCGTAAGTGCGAAATACGGTCCTAAGTACTTTTTCCAGGGCTGTTGTAACTTCGAATGGTCACTAAATTTTAACAGATTTTAACAGATTAACAGAGTTGGAAGGGACCTTGTAGGCCATCTAGTCCAACCCCCTGCTCAAGCAGGAGACCTTACACTGCATGTGGCTCTTTCCTCCCTCTGCTGCGGCTCTGTCACCAGTTGGTGCCACAATTTTGAGAGGAGCTTCCGGTGGGGATGGGGGGAGAAGCACAGTGTGCCAGGAGAAGACTCTATGGCAAGGGGAGGGTTTTCCAGTTGTCTCCACAATTGATAGGGCTTTCGGTTATGACAGGTAGAGGAAAAAGTACGTCGCGCTAGGAGGAGACTCTATGGTGGGGGAACTGAACTTCCGGTCAGCTCCAGAATTGAACAGGGGGCTTCCGGTTAGGACCTTTGTGGCTCCCGGTGTTTTCTTTTTTGTGGGAAACGGGTCCAAATGGGTCTTTGAGTGTTTAAGTTTGCCGACCCCTGAACTACACCATTTCTGACAAATGAAAATCCAATCTCTTCTTGAAAGTCTCAAGTGATGAAGCCCCCACAACTTCCGAAGGCAACTTCTGTTCCATTGGTTGATTGTTCTCACTGTCAGAAAGTCCCTTCTTATTTCTAGGTTGAATCTCTCCTTAGTCAGTTTCCACCCATTATACCTTGTCGGACCTTCAGATGCTTTGGAAAATAGCTTGACTCCTTCCTCTCTGTGGCAGCCTTTCCGATATTGGAACACTGCTATCATGTCTCCCCTGGTCCTTCTCTTCACTAGACTAGCCATGCCCAGTTCCTGTAACCATTCTTCATATGAATGAACTGTTATAAATCAAGAACTACCTGTAACTGTTTTGAGCACTTGATCGAGATAAGGAAGTGCCATTTTCCAGGGCTATTTTCTTTTTTTAAAAGAGGGTTAGTTGGGAGCAATGCAGCCTCTTTCTGAATTTTCCCTTCAAAAGGGATCAGAATTGGAGGTTTCACCAAATCTTCCCCTCCCATTTGCCATCCTGGCTGGAACATCTGGAAATCTCTCAAGAGCTGCAAAATCTACAACCCAGTATCCAAGCCTGGTGTGATTCTCCACAACCATAGCTGTTGAAAGCTGTAGAGGACAGCAGCATCTCCGTCCTTAGCTGGAGAATAATTTACTCTCTTCACACCACTTGGGACAGGACATACTCAGCAGCCAGATTTTTGGAATGCCAAGCAGGACGAATTGCAAAATGTAAGGGGGAGGAAGTTGTCTGGTATGTTAAGAGTTTAACCTCCTTTAAAAAAAAGAAAAGAAAAGAAAACACACTACAACCCTGGAAGAATATTACTCAAATTCGGAGAGCCCTCCTCCTCAAAATCTTGCCTATTAGTTGCCTGCTCCACACCCTGCCCAATAGATTTTTAATTTTTTTTTTTGATCCAGATCACGTTTCTGGCAATATACCAAAAGTGAGTGTGTTGGGGGAGAGCAGGAATGCCCACACTCCTTTCCCCTCGTACACACACATACACACATTTTCTGTGTTTGATATGGCAGAAACCCTATGCATTCTGGGAGATTTTAATAAAGAAGACAGGCCTGTGAAATTTAATAAAAGAGTTCATCAGATTATACAGCAGTGGCTCCATGCCACCGCACCAGCAATAATATCCACGCAGCGGGTGGGGGGTGGGGTTAACCCCTTGAGGGGCAGGACTGTATTAAATCTTTCTCCAGCACCGAGCTCACGGTGCTTTAATATTTATGAATCTTAGCAGCTTTGGGAACACAAGACCGGCAGTTTGTGTGCATAAGGGAGTGGGGAGGTAGTTTTCCCCCCCTTTGAAGTGCCTATTTTATCTCTGAGATGATGGACTCAGATGCTCACTTATGGCATTTGCAAGCAAGCTCTGTCTTACTTTTGTTAGAGTTTAAGTAACACCGGACTGAGATTTGTCTGAAGGAAGACATTTCCTGCTTCAGAAAAGGCCTTGCCTTTTCCTCATATCTGAAATGCCTAGTGGTGGCTACAGGGTGGTAATGAATCAGTAGGAAGCAAAAAGAACCTTTTAAATGTTCACTAGAAAACTTTGCCCACTAAAAATGGAATAATGCAATTATTCTAAACTTCTAACTGTCAGAGAATCTTTCCTCAATTTACCCAGGTTTTTTTTTGGGGGGGGGAGGGGGGAGAAAGGCAGATGGTTCCAGCAGAAGAACATTAGATATGCTCTCCAAAAACATGAAAATTGAACAGTAGCAGTCCCAAGTATTTAAAATATGTGATTTTGAGGGGGGGATGGTGACAGTGCTGGTGGTGTACCAAAAGAAAGACTCATAGACAATTTATTCAATAAATTGTATTAAATGTTAAAATTGGTTGCCCGTTTCTTCTAAGCACTTCTTTATTTGACACCCAATTTTGAAACATTCCTACGGACTGTAATTGTTTCTCTGATGTTAACAAATTCTGATATGAGTTTCCTTTAGACTATCTTTGGCCTATAGGGCGTGACTTTTGGTACACCATCATACACACATACACAATGCATCATATGTCTGTAATGAAGAGGGCTCCATACTGTAGTCTCTAAGTCAAGTCTCTAAAGATGATATCATGTTCAAACTCACAAATGATTCAAAAAAAGATAAGATGTGAAGGGTAGATAGATGTTCAAAAGTTAGATAAAACTGCTTTGGGGGGGCGGGGGAAGTAGTATAACAACTCTCACTGGAAATGTTTCTTGGATGAGAAGCGAAACGTCTTCAAAGAAAAATCAGAAAGTCCAGTTGCCTCTTGAAAAAGCACCTTTGGGACAACCATGACCTGGATGACTGAGAATCTCCATAGACAACTCTCACTGATCAGTTGTATAAACTTGATGGGACATCTAGAGGACCACAGATTCTGTGTCTCTGCCTAAGAGGAATCTGTGTGCTTCTATACATTGCTGAATTATAACTCCAAGTTTCCTTTATCCTAGGCCATGTTGGCTGGGAGGTCTAGTTTAACAGAGTCACCTCTTCATGGATCACTGTCTTGTCAGGTGAAGGGACTTGCACACCTCAAAGAAACTATGAGCTAAGCCATGCAGGGACACCCAAGACAGACAGGTCATAATGGAGATTTCTGATACTGGAGAAGAGATGACTACCCACTCCAGTATGCTGGCCAAGAACCCACCCACAGATGGTACCAAAAGGCTAAAAGATATGATGCCAGATAATGAGCTCCTCAGGTCAGAAACTGCAGAAGATAGTGGAGGGCACAGGGGTGGATCTGGCATGCTATGGTCCAAGGTGTTGCAAAGAGTCAGACACAACTTAGCACAACAACAACAACAACAAAGAATCCTGGGTTCCTTATTTTGGTCTAAATGAGATCATCCTAACAGTTACTGTAGTTCAGGTTTATTAGAATAGGTTGCAGAGAAATAAGTGTTTGGGATAGGAGAAAAAACATCTCTAGTTTCCTGAAGGAGTCCCAGCAAAAATCAGCTGCCACAAAAATCAGACCTAGTAAAAAGATAAATAATTGATTCATCAAAAGGGAGGGAAAATACAACCATTAAATTGCAGAGAAAGTAGGAATATGCTTTTTCCCCCTCCATCTCTCATAATGGGAAAATAAAGAGAAAATGGGCACAAATTAAATGACGGGACTTTTTTCCCCTATCAGTTATAAAGATTACTACATAATGGGCAAAGAAATAGAAAATAGAATAGAGAAAAATAGGATTGATAGATTCATGAAGAATATACTAGCAATAACTACAGTCATATTTTCGTATAACTGCTTTTAAACTCATTGAATTCAGTACTCAACACATTTTGATGTGGAAATGTTGTCCCGGTACTTGTCATTTGTTTGGTATTTGACGTGCAAGCTAGAACTTGTTGGGGTCAGTTGCCTCACAACTCACTATCCTTTCCAGCCAAAACAAAGGGTCATGCATTAGTCATGTGATAGTTCTTGCCCTGTGCACATTCCCTTGCAGTATTATTTTAGCTTCTGTGATCAATTGGTGTATTTTTGTGCGTTAAATTTATTTACATTATTCCTATGGGAGGGAATTGTTTGGTACTCACCATTTTTGGTACTCGTTGTGCCTCCTAGACCCAATTAACGAGTACCAAGTACTATTGTACTAGCCATGAAGGTTCAATTTGGGTGTAGAGTGCAGAGATTAACAATTTGACTGAACTGTTGTTTCCATGTCTCGCTTGTTGGTTTCTCATAAGTATCTAATCTGGACTGATCCAAGAGGATTTGCATTGGCTGTTCTCAAGTTCATCTCTTATTTTTTCCAAGGGTCTCTTCTCTGGCAGTGGAGCTAAAATCATACAACATAGTCTAAAGCAGCATTTCTCAATCTGTTGCTATCCAGATTTATTAGTGTGAAACTCATGGAAACACCTACATCATAACCAACAGCATGAAGTTGGGAATAAATGGCTAGAGAAAACTGAAACATAGGCAAGGGGACTGGAAGAAAAATGTAGAAGGTGTCAGCCCAGAAATCTGTTACTCGGGGGCTCAGATTTATCACAAATGGCCTATTAAATTTGGGGGAGTCCCTTTGGGTCTTTCTAGCTTGTATCTGTTTTGTTGTACAAGTTTAATTTTAACTGGATTTTCCTTGGTCCTTTAGTTTTAAAGTTGCTTGGGGCTTCTGTCCTGAAAATTAGGACAGATTCACTATGTTAAAGTGGTACATTGCTTACAATATATCTAAGTGAAAGTTGTGTGATATTAACTGGAGGGATCCAAACACTGAGCAAGATTGTTAAAGTAACCATGAGTCCCATCTTAGAGAGGACAATTCTATATTAAAACTTAGCTTAAACATTAAAAATTATAAGAAGAGAGGACTGGGAAAATCTTGAAACTTCAGAGAAGATTCTATAATAGAAAGACAGAGTTCAAACCCATTTTTGAATATATCCTCTCCTTAATGCAGTGGTTCTTAAAGTTGCCAAGTTTGGGAACCACTGCCTTAATGGGTTGTTCAATCCAAGCTCTTTAGAAGAAGAATACAAGAAGGAAATGCAGGAACTTCAAACCAACTTATTTATACTAAACACATAAATAGCATATTGAGTATATACACACGTCACCTGGTTACCTGCCTTTCTTTGTATTTCTAGTTCAATCCAGCAATTCTTTCTAAATTTGCCTCAATAAATGTGAATTATCATATAAATTTACCCATTTATTTAGCAATAGCAATAGCAATAGCAGTTAGACTTGTATACTGCTTCTTAGGGTTTTCAGCCCTCTCTAAGTGGTTTACAGAGTCAGCATATTGCCCTCAACAATCCGGGTCCTCATTTTACCCACCTCGGAAGGATGGAAGGCTGAGTCAACCTTGAGCCGGTGAGATTTGAACAGCCAAACTGCCGAACTGCAGTCAGCTGAAGTAGCCTGCAATGCTGCACTCTAACCACTGTGCCACCTCAGGCCTTTTTACATATTTTACATATTGGCTGCCTTAATGGATTCTTATTCAGCCAGGTTGGATTTGTTTAAGACAGGGGTCAGCAACCCACGGCTCTGGAGCTTCATCTGGCTCTTTCATCCCTCTCCTGCAGCTCCCTGTCACTCAAAATATGCGTCACAACCGCCAATGTGTGACACTTGCTGGCATGCGATTCATTGAGCTTTTATTCAGCCATGGATAAATCCAAGAAAAGTTTCAGAAGAAAACAGAACGTTGAATTCAACTAGATTTGCTAGTTTTGGGGCCTCTCAGGAAATAGTGAGTGTTAAGGGTTATGTGGCTCCCGGTGTTTTCTTTTCTGTGGAAAACGGGTCCAAATGGTTCTTTGAGTGTTTAAGGTTGCCGACCTCTGGTTTGAGAGAAATGCTGATGTATACCTGAATGACCACTGATAACCAGAATCCAACAATCAAGGATCACAGGGAAGGATATGTCTCTCTTTCAGCATAGTTTGAGACCTGTCTGCTCAATGATAGTGAAAAGAATCTGCCACAAAAGAAATTTAGGATTTAAGCAATTCTCAGGATTCACAAAGACTCTAGCAAGGCGATATCATTTGGGGGACAGGGGAATGGAACTAGACATAATCAGAATGGGAGATTTGCCTGTTAATCTTCTGGATCTTTTGGCAGAACAGCAATTTACAACTTTAATAATAGTGCCATATTTTCTTTACTCAGGTTGTGGGAACACCTTGTCTGCCTTGGTTGATTTTGAAATAAAAAATGCTCCTAAGCCTAGAGCACCACATGTGCCAAGGGTCCCATCTCCTGGCTACATTGTTAAAGGGCCAGATAGTTTGCTCTTGTGTATACTTTGAATTAGATGTTTTAATGTTCTCTGTTCTTTTAATTTTTTACTGTTTTTATTGTTTTTTAAAATATTTTAACTATAATATATGTTTTGAATTGTAAGCTGTCCAGAGCCATTTACTAAGATGGGTAGATATAGAAATCAATGAGTCAATCAATCAATCAATCAATCAATCAATCAATCAATCAAATAGACAGACAGACAAGCAAGATTACAATTGTATAGTACTTGGATATTTGATAATCAGAAAATCCCATGAATATGGCCAAAATGAAAAGATTTTTTTTAAAAAAATAGAAACACAATAGCAAACCATTTATGTACCAATGGCCAGGAGTTGAGTCTAAGGTGAAGAAAGTTTACTTCCATTTTTATTTATTCAATATATTTGAAATTCTTTTAATAATTCTGGTACTCATGAAGAATAAAAATGCTGTATAACAAAACCAATGGGAAATGGAATACAGATATTTCAATTATAGAGAGTATTCCTGTCTTTTCTAATTTGGTGGCCTAGCACAGTTATTGGGCTTCATCTCCTGTAATCTTCTAGATAGCTGATATGGAAACGTGGAATTAAACATGGTCATTTCAAGAGTCCAATCCAATCTACTGCTTAAAGCAAAGGTTTAAATAAATCATCCTTGCTAGATGGGTATCTAGTCTTTTCTGGGATTCATCTATTGAAGGGGAACACACCATCTTTCTAGATAATGAGTTCCACTACTAAGCTATTCCTACTGTTAAATCAAAAGCTACCTTCCTTCAACTTTAATTTGTTATTTTCTACCTTGATTTAGAAAATGAGGGATAAGTTTTTATCCTTTTTCTGTATGACATTCTCCCAATTTTCTTAAGGCTAAATTTTCCTTCCATCTCTTTTCATAGGCCTTATGTTCTATAAGTATAGGTATTTCTGAACCTATTCTAACGGAATCAAATCCTTCTTAAGATCTAGCTGTCAGAAATTGACACAATATCCAAGACAGAGTCAGATCAACACAGACATTGGATAGGACTGTTATGAAATCAAAAGGAAATGTTAATGATATTTTGCCTACTGGAATACAAGGGAGTCAATCGTATTTATTTAAGAGTTCTACTGCTACACACAATCTCAGTTTTCCAAATCCCTGTTCTTTTGTAGCTTGATACCACCCATCATAAGGAGGAGATATCAACAGGTGAGGAGGGAGGAATGTGAAGGTTTGCAAATAAAGTTTTATGAGAGAAAAATGTGAGAGACAGAGCATCCATCCCCTGGTGTTTTGAACACATGCCAAAGTGCATACCCACTACTATAATTGGATCAATTCTTCATCCTCACAGGAGCTATCCCAGGTCCTGTAATTTTAAATTTTAAACTGCTTTCTTTAACAAACTCTTGTAATCCAATAACAGGTTCTTTTACTATTACTTCCCAATCTTCTATCTTCTGACAGAAAGAGAAAAAAGACTTATTTCAAGACAAAAAATACTAGGATAATTATGACCTCCTAAGTGAAATAACCAACAACTAATTCTAATTCTTCCCCAGAATATTCATTTATCACTGCAATCCATCAAAAAGATGGTATGATCCAGTGAAGGCTAGATTGTCCTGTACCAAAACAAAAGCTAGTTAATTCCATCACTAGCCAAAACAATTGTTTTAACCAGGTACCCTGCTGATGCGTCAGGCTGATAATATCTAGACTATCCAGCCAGCACAGCCATTGGCCGTAACAGCTGCAAGCAATCCTGGGATCGAGCCCCCTAATAGATCTGAGGAAAACTGGTTGGGAAATGTTGTTATAGGACTTTGTCTGTGTTACTTCACTGTGACATTAACAAGACAAGTTTGAGGGCTGGGGGGGGGTGGAGACTTTCCATTTGAAATCGTACTCCTCGCACTGCCATTGTTAGGAAGACTCTTGGAAATGAAAAGGCTTTATTGTTGTACTTCCAGGGTCCCTTCATTTCTTGCTCCTGGCCTGGCTTGCAATCTGGAAAGCGGCTTTAAACCTTCCACTTCAATATTTAAGGCAGCTGAGGACGGCTTTTGGAGCTCAGCGCTCAGTAAACAAACCTTCTCTTAAGCCAGGACTGCTTCATTTTGACTAAACCCTAACTAAACAAGGCGGCTTCATGAAGCAGAGACTCAACAGCCTTTGAGGTGGCCTCAGGTCCAGCTTCATTAACACCTTTTAATCCCACTGGCCAATTTTGTATTCTCTAAATTATCCTTCCCAGGCTCAAACGTGGCCTCCCCAGGCTGTTGCAACAAGGCAAAGAACTCTGCAAGAATGTTTTGCTCCTCCCAAGCACTTGAGAAAGTTTTTTCCTATTTGGGTACGAGGAAAAGGGGTCTGTTTTCCTGACTGGGGCAGCTACTATAAGAGTTTGTGAGGATCAGCACCGATGAATTTAAAAAAAAGGAGGGGAAAGAAGCCCGAGAGTCCCAAAACAAAGCTTGCACTGCTGATTTGTTTTATGGGAGGGGAAAGCTGTCCTCGAATCTGCTTTTCTGATAGACAAAAAACTTCATGCTGTAACACCCACGTTACACCTATCCTCCGCGAGCTGCACTGGTTACCGATCGGTCTCCGGATACGCTTCAAAGTGCTAGTCGTAACTTATAAAGCCCTTCATGGTATTGGACCTGGGTACTTGAGAGACCGCCTGCTGCCAATTACCTCCCAAAGACCCATTAGATCACACAGGGTCGGCCTCCTCTGGGTTCTGTCCACCAGCCAATGCCATCTGGCTACCACCTGGGGGAGGGCCTTCTCTGTGGCAGCTCCAGCCCTTTGGAATGAACTCCCCACATAGATTCGGACCCTCACTTCTCTCCAGACCTTCTGGAAAGCCGTTAAAACCTGGCTGTGCCAGCAGGCCTGGGGTGGATGAGTTCCCCTCCCCTCTCGACCTGTGTGGCTGTGTGATTCTTGGTTATTTTAATCACTTGTGTTGTGTTCTATGTTCCCTTTCCCCCTTTGAGTTGTTCACCACCCTGAGTCCCTCCCGGAAAAGGGCGGCATACAAATAAAATTAATCTGAATCTGAATCTGTTAAAATAGTAGTCCAGCTCTTAACTGGAGGAAGGTGTCACACTGTTCTTTGTAGACAGTGCCATTAGCAATGAGGGAGAAGAGAGACAAACGTCCTTTGAGCACATCACTGGCTACCCTCTTCTCTAGTGTTGGACTCCTTGGTTATTTAAACCAGGGGTCTCCAACCTTGGCAACTTTAAGCTTGGTGGACTTCAACTCCCAGAATTTTGCTGGCTGGAGAATTCTGGGAATTGAAGTCCACCAGGCTTAATTGGAGACCTCTGATTTAAAGGAAAGGCAAACCCCATGTAGAGTGAATCATAAACTGGATATTTAAAATAATACTGTTGTCCAGATCATCACAGGCCTATTCACATCCAGAGCCCAGGATTCTTCCTCTCCTTCATTTGGAAGATGAATTGTATTCCAGCACAGATAAGGAAACGGCTGCTTCTGCTATGTCTCAAAATGGACATAGTAGCTCAAAAAGTTATTCAATAAGCTGCAATTGACCAGCTTCATATACCATGATGATTAAGCTCCCCAAAAGCCCCCTTCTTATTCAACATCCCGTATCTTATAATCTGAATTTTCAGTTGAATGTGACTTCTTATTCTCATGGTAAAAAGTATTATAGGTAGTTAAACTAAAGTATTAGAAACCAACTAAACTACTGTATATTTTAGCCTAGATTGTTCTGCAAATCCAATTCCTGTGGTGGTTAATTTCTTGCCAATTTAGAAAGCTCATTGAGTAAAACCATGGTCAATTTATCTATGGGGAAAATGGATTATGCTAATGTGAGAAATATATGAAAATACTTAATATTGGCAAAAGTGTCAGATCTTTCCACAAAGCAATAGTTGAGAATCTATATTCATTAGCATGAAACTTAAGCTCAAGATAAAATCTAGTGAATTCCAATTGTCTTCCATGACAGCAACTTTGTTTATTTTCTTATACACAACAAGGAGAAAAATAGTATAAATGTATGGAATATGGAAAGAGTTTCAGAGTGGATAGGGAGATTACTTTATAGAAAGGGATCCATACAGGATATAAACCATATAAATGCTGGGAAGCATTTCAAACAGAGCAGTCAATTGACTTCTCATAAAAGATTCCATATAAATGTTTAGAGCATAGAGTGGTTTTAGAATTGGAATATGTTGGTTTTGGTTATGCTGCATTGTGGTAGGTTCTGTGTATTTTGTTATTGGTTCTCTTGTTGTTATGTTTTTAGCTTATGTAAAGTCACCTAGCGCCACTGTGTACAACTTGAGTGGTGAAAGAAATCAGTTAAATAATAATAACAACAACAACAGCAATAACCTCTCATAATTTCCTAGTGTCATCATGGCTAACTGTAATTTTCCTCTCATAACTATTATCTATCCCCGTTTGGGCTGGGAAGTTGAAAAGTATCTTGGAGAAGTACCAGCAAATTACATTGCCAAGAAAATTATATGGATCTAGCCAGGAAGTCACCAGAAGTCAAACTCAACTTGGAGAGTTGACTGTATCCTGCTTTTGTTCTCTGGATGCTGGCGGTGAAATGATACAGTTGCTTCAAAGAGCTGCCAAACATATCTGGAAAGATCTGGAAGGATCTGTTTCCATTCTGAAGCACCCTTTTTCTTTTAAATCCAAGACTTCTACAGCCCTAATACATAGTAGTTTCCCCATTTAATTTTATCCTAGAAAAATCTTTTAAGGAAAGTAAAACTGAGTTATGATGATTGGTCCAAAGTGCATTATGTGCTTTAATTGATATGACTGAATTTCCCATGGGTTTAACCTTTATAGCACCTTCCTTCCTTCCTTCCTTCCTTCCTTCGTTCCTTCCTTCCTTTTCTCTCCTTCTTTCTCTCTTTCTTCCGATGGTGAAATTGCACTATTTCACTTCACTGTTCTAAATGTCATATCAACTTAGAAATCAAATCCTTCTTCTCCTCCTGTGACAAAAGAAGCTGTGTTGAAGTTCTTCAGGAACCGTTAACACCCTTTGTCCAAATCCAGCAGCAAGCAATAATATAAGCAGCAGTCACAAAAAGAAAACCATGAATCATGCGATTACAAATTCTTCAATGGGATTGACCTGGGACTAAATCAGAGGATTTGGGGCACATAGAACAACCCTTGCTGGATAATCCAGTAGAAACTTGTGTGAATCCCAGGTTGTAACGCCACTTCCAATAATCATAGAAAAGCAATGTTTTAACAGCCCACAAAGTCTTAGCTCTGGATAGCCTAAAATGGCAGTTGTTCCATCTCACAGGTAATACACAGACTCCCTAAGTTATCGTGTCTGTCAATCTGGCCCCAATAATATACCAGTTTTCAATCCACTGGTGGCTAACAGAGCAGCCGCCGGTTCCCATAGCAACCTAAACAATATTACCCAGGCTTAAACGGATTCGGACGATATTAAAAAAGCAGCCTCTTTAGGAATTCCTGGAGCTGAGAATTTTAATTTTGCGTAATGCGAGCTGACACTGTGTTTATGAGACACTCGCTGACTGTTTTCTTCAATTAGTGCAAAGAGGAGCGGATTTGTTTTCGAGGCTTAAGGGGGAAAGCATTATTGAGTTATGGATAGAGGCAGGTCACCCTGTCACTGCCATCAATTCCATAAGATGTAAATTCAGGGGAGATTTCTAGCGAATGCTGAGGTTTTTTGAGTCCCACAAAGATAACTATAGTACCTCATTCGTACAAGGGGAAGAAGAAGTCATGGACGGGCTGATTTCTGGGCAAACTTCAACTGTGAAGTGAGGTAACTTCCCTGGTACTCTCTGAGCTGGCTTGTCTTCTTGCAGACATTTCATTACCAAAACATCATCAGTGTCATATAGGTAACATCATCAATAGCACTCATGATATTACCTAATTCGGGTAATGAAACATATGCAAGAAAACAACCAAGCTCAGGGAGCACCAAGAACAGGGGGGGGGGGGTGTCTACCGGTTTGGACGAACCGTTAGAAGCCGAGGTGGTGCAGTGGTTAGGGTGCAGTACTGAAGGCCACTACAGCTGACTGTTATCTGCAGTTCAGCGGTTCTAATCTCACCGGCTCAAGGTTAACTCAGCCTTCCATCCTTCCCAGGTGGGTGAAATGAGGACCCAGACTGTGGGGGCGATATGCTGACTCTGTAAACCGCTTAGAGAGGGCTGAAAGCCCTATAAAGCGGTATATAAGTCTAACTGCTATTGCTATTGCTATTGACTGCAAGGCGAGAGTGAACCGGTTCTCTGTTTCTGTGAAAGTGGGCCCACCCCACCCGCCGCCCCTCCTTTATTTCTGCTTCTGAAGCCCAGCTGATCAGCGGTAGCAGATTGAATTGCCACCCCTCAGCTGTTTCACTTGCTCCTTTCCTTGATTGGACTGCGGAAGTTCAATTTTTGCTAAACTGCACGTGCGTGTGAGAGCGAAGCGAGAGAGCACGTGCAAATCGTGCATGAAGTGAACCGGTTGCTCAGCGGGTGGGAACCCACCCCTGACCAAGAACCCCCTCATTTCAATCCTGAACTACAAACATTCTCTTTTATTAAATAACTTCCCCAAAGATGGTTCTTCCGGAGGGAAGATACACATAAGTGCCCACCCCCAAACTCCAAAAGCCAGTAAGCTTCATTCAGTATTCGAGGAAGTGAAGTGCCCAGGCCTTCCATCCGTTCCCCATCCAGAAGATAGCGGTTCTGATTTTCACAGAGTAGAAAGAATCTGGCAAGGGTAAGGAGACGATAATAGCTGGCCTCTCAAGCAGGTGGCAACAAAGCAGTCGCATTTTCTCTTTCTGTCTGCTGTGGGATCCCCTGGCTCTTTGCAGCCCAGGTATGGTAGGCTTCCTGATTGGGTGGTTGAAATAAAACTACTCTCCTGGGCAGACCAATAGGACGGCAGCCTGTGGTTGGACTGAAGCGATGCAGGCTACCGTTCCAAAGCCCAAATGGATCACTTCAAAGTTCTGCAAAGCAAGGAGGTCTTTAAATAGCAATAGCAATAGCAGTTAGACTTATATACCGCTTCATAGGGCTTTCAGCCCTCTCTAAGCGGTTTACAGAGTCAGCATATTGCCCCCACAGTCTGGGTCCTCATTTTACCCACCTCGGAAGGATGGAAGGCTGAGTCAACCCTGAGCCGGTGAGATTTGAACAGCCGAACTGCAGAACTGCAGTCAGCTGAAGCAGCCTGCAGTGCTGCATTTAACCACTGCGCCACCTCGGCTCTCTCAATCTCTCCTGTTTCTATCTTATGCCAGTATGCTAGCTGGGTGTTTGCTTGCGCGGGCTGAATGCCCAGAAAATAGGCAGAGGAATGGGTGGCAAACTAACTTTGAATTCTCTCTGTAACGATTGATTTTGTAAAGCTTCCCAAAACATATACGGTTGGTTCTTAACTTATGTCCATAGTGGAACCCCAAATTTCTGTTGCTAAGCAAGGTGGCTGTTGAGGAAGTTGTGCTCCATTGTACAACCTTTTTTTCCATAGTTGTTAAGAGAAGCACTGCAGCTGTTTAGTGAATCAGGCAGTCATTAAGCAAATCTAGCTTCCCTTATTGCAGGGGGTGTCAAACTAGATTTCATTGAGGACCGCATCAGGGTTGTGTTTGACCTCAGGCAGATGGGGGGGGGGAGACATTGAATGTTTGAATGTTTGAATGTTTATTTTATTTATATGCCGCCCTTTTCCCCCGAAGGGGACTCAGGGCGGCTCACAACTCAAACCAGGGAAGGGGTGATACAGACAAAATTAAAAAACGACACAAAACAATGCATAATTTAAAACACACGATAGTCATACTATTCGAGACGGGGGCAACGGTTCTTTAGCCCCAGGCCTGTCGGAACAGCCAGGTTTTAAGGGCTATGCGGAAGGCCTGGAGGGTGGTGAGGGTTCGAATCTCCACGGGGAGTTCGTTCCAGAGGGTCGGAGCAGCCACAGAGAAGGCTCTTCTCCGGGTAGTCGCCAGTCGACACTGGCCAGCGGATGGAATTCGGAGGAGGCCTCATCTGTGGGATTAGGGTGGGCATGGCCAGCTTGACGTCACTCGTGTCGGGGGTGCCTCTGCCAGTGAAAAGGGGCTCCTGAACTCCATTTTCAGATACCACGGCCTCCTGAAACCCTCTACCAATGAAAACAGAAGTCAGGAGGGCCACACACAGAAGTTTGGAAGTTTATTGACATTTGTATGCCGCCCACTACCTAGGGACCCTCCCTAGCTCCGCTTTCACTGGCAGAAATACTGTGGGCCGGTCCTTCACTGTTTCCAGGGCAGGCCTGGGGCCAGATCTAAGTACCACGTGGGACAGATCCAGGCCCCGGGGCCTTGAGTTTGACACCCCTGCCCTATTCACTTTGCTTTTGGAAGCTGGCTGAGGTTAAAAATAGTGATTCCATGACCCCGGAGTGCTGCAACCACAGTAAATGCCTGCCGGTTGCCAAGCACCCAGGTTTTATGATTTATAGTTCACTTTATTATCATTGCACATGGTACAATGAAATGAAATGCCGTCTTCAGTGTATATTACAATTATAAAAATAAAAACACAAACGTACATCCTTTACATTCTACATAATTGATCTATTATAATTAATCATATGGTCATAGGGATGCTATAAAAGGCTCGGTCATAAGTCACTTTTTCAGTGCTGTTTTAACTTCAAACAGTCACTAAGTGAATGGGGGCAAGTTAAGGACTACCTCAACTTACTGTACACAGTCAAGAAGATATTGCACTGATTTTGAAGCAGCCAGAGTAGTAGTAGTAGAGTGGCATTGTGGTTAATCCTTTCCTTTCCTGCCTCTCTTTTCCTTCCGAGTTCTTATTAAAGCTGTTCTTACAGTTCGCTACTTCTCTGGTGGCAGTTTTCTGAAATGGAGACAGATTTGTAAAATAAATAAATAAATCTACATATTCATTTATGCATAATATTTAATTAATTAGTTATTTTACCTCATGTATATAGCCATGTATCTCACTGAAGACTCTGGACGATGTACAAGAAAGCTGAGACAATCGTGTACCATATGATTTCTTCTATGTCCATAGTCAATAGCTGAGGGAGAGATTTTTGTGCCATGAAATTATGCCTGCAAAAATATGGATTACAAAGTGGCAGTAAAGAGTTTTATATATCTTACTACCGCCATGTAGTGTTCACTTGGATTTTGCAGTTCAGATGGCATAGGGATATGTAGCAGAAAAAATTATTTCTCTCTCTCTCTCTCTCTCTCTCTCTCTCTCTCTCTCTCTCTCTCTCTCTCTCTCTCTCTCTCTGTGTGTGTGTGTGAGAGAGAGAGAGAGAGAGAGGGGGGGGAGGAGAGAGAGAGATGTTGAGTTATTGTTGCCTCCTGACAACTGCCAAGCCCTTACAATTTTCTTGCCAAGATTAGAAAACTGATTTGCCCTTGCCTCCTTCCTAGGGCTGAGAATAAATGATTGACCCAAAAATCACTCACCTGGCTTTGTTCTTAAAGCTGGACTAGAACTCACGGTCTTCTGATTTCTAGCCTTGTGCCTCAACCACTACTACTCCAAGCTGGTTGTCATAGCTGTATTTTAATCAGTCTTATGTTTCGGCTGAATTTGTTTTAGTTCTTTTAATTTTTTTTTTACATAAGTTTATTTCATTTATACATGTTTTGTGTATTGGTATTTTGACTTGTGAGTCACTGAGAGTCACGTATGGGAGAGGGGCAACCATAGAAATTAAACTCAATAAGTACGAACAATATTTATATCTGAGTAACCGTTGGCATATTCTTCCTTTGGCTTCATTCCTGAAGTCACATTTCCATTTGTCCTCCCTGCCCCTACCCCACTTATGCTGAGGCAACCAGATTTGGGTTGCTGAACTCCAGAGAAGCAGTTGTATGGACTATATAGCAATAGCAATAGCAATAGCAATAGCAATAGCAGTTAGACTTATATACCGCTTCATAGGGCTTTCAGCCCTCTCTAAGCGGTTTAGAGTCAGCATATTGGGTTCCACCACAAAACCGCGGAGTACAAAATCGCGCTCGACGAAAGCACGCATTTGACGTCATCACAGCGCGACGAAAACATCGCGCTGTGATCGAAAAATGTAAAAATAAAGCGAAAACCTTACCCTAACCCAGTGATGGCGAACCTATGACACGCGTGTCAGTGCTGACACGCGTAGCCATTTGGGGTGACACGCACAGGATTTCATGCGATTCATCCTCGGCTCCTGCACAGCCGCCGAGGATGAAAGAATCTGTGCTGGAGGAACGGGGGGGACGTGTGATCTCCCCCGCCCACACTCACTTACTGTATCGCCGCCGCCCCTTTCTGAGCGCAGGGGCTGCTGGTAAGGCGTGCGTGCCGTGCGCACACACGTCATCAGCGCGGCGAGGGAGGACCAGCAGGAGAGGAGCGTGGGAACAGTGCGCGCCTCTCTCCAGTCAGGCCGGCACAGAGAGTCTACTCCTGGGACTGTCGGTTACGACCGCACCACAGCAGGGAACAGCGGAGTGCCAACGGGAACTGTGAGCGCCATTAGCAGCAACTATAAATTGCGCAAAATTATGTTTTTGTCGAAGTGACACACAACGCGAGTTATGCTCGATTTTTTGCCGATTTTTGACACACCACGCCAAAAAGGTTGCCCATCACTGCCCTAACCCAAACCTAAACCTAAATCTAACCCTAAACCTAACCCTTAACCTAACCCTAAATCTAACCCTAAACCTAACCGTTAACGTAACGCTAAACATAACCCTAACGCTCTAAACCTAACCCTAACCCTTAACCTAACCCTAACCCTAACCCTAAACCTAACCCTTACCTTTATGTGAATCGGCTTGCTTTAATTTTAATTTTATTTCAATTTTTATTTTTTTTGTCACGCTGTGATGACATCACATGCGCGCTTTCGTCGAGCGCGATTTTGTCCTCCGCGGTTTTGACGGGTCACGGCATATTGCCCCCAACAATCCGGGTCCTCATTTTACCCACCTCAGAAGGATGGAAGGCTGAGTCAACCCGAGCCGGTGAGATTTGAACAGCCGAACTGCAGAACTGCAGTCAGCTGAAGTAGCCTGCAGTGTCTATGTCCAGATCTGTAAAGATGTGGTGGCTCAGTAGCTAAGACACTGAGCTTGTCGATCGAAAGGTTTCCAATTCGGCAATTTGAATCCCTACCGCCATGTAACGGAGTGAGCTCCTGTTACTTGTCCCACCTTCTGCCAACCTAGCAGTTTGAAAGCATGTAAAAATGCAAATAGAAAAATAGAAACCACCTTTGGTGGGAAGCTAATAGCGTTCTGTGCGCCTTTGGCGTTTAGTCATACGGGCCACATGACCACAGAGACATATTCGGACAGCGCTGGCTCTTCGGCTTTGAAACGGAGATGAGCAGCGCCCCCCAGAGTCATGAACGATTAGCACACATGTGCGAGGAGAACCTTTACCTTTATGTCCAGATCTGGTAGCCTTAATTATGCTTAAATACAGGAAGCAAGCTCAGCTTAAGAGATAGTTAGATAATTTGTAGCTTTGATACCATAATATTAAACTTTCTGATTTGAAGAGTATATTTAGGTTCAAGTTAAGCATCTCAGGTAATGTTCTCCAACCTCCTTCATGCATGCTGGACTAGAGTTCCCAAAATTCTTCAGTCAATATGGATGTCAGTTGCAACTTCTGCTAATTTCAAGTTCAACACATTTATAAAGGTATCAACTGAGAATAGTAGAAGGTGTAGTCCATGAATGTAATGAGAAAAGGTGGAGAATGATCTCTACCTTTTCAAATAATGCATAGGGACTTATGAAATACTAATTTTCACCTACTATTCCTTGGAAAAAAATTTAAAGAAGCAGAGCAGAAAAAATATTCTGTTCCAACTAGTTCCTTCCTGTACCAAATATTTATGTTCCAAAAATGGATATTCACTCCTTGCTTACAGTCTGCTATGGTCAATGTTCTTCAGACCTGAAGCATTTTCTCATTTTACCTAATTGGAAGAAATAGCTAATTATGCATGTGAGCTTCATTTAAAAAAAAAAAAAGATTGACCAAACAGGTCTCCATGGATAAGAAAACCAATATATCCTGCAGGAAACAATATGTTGTATATTCTTGATTTCTTGGAATAGCATGTTTCATAACATACTATTTTTCTCTGCATATCATGAACATTTAATGCAGGAAAAGACGCTAATAATGATTCCCCATGTATTCCTCAAAAGGCACATTACAATGAACTTCTAAAAACTGTCTCTGTTACATCTACCAACAAAAGTGGGCCTAGTGTCTTACATATTTTTGGTTTCAGTTTAAAAAGGCTAAACCAGGTGCAGCTTGAGTACAAAGTGAGTATCGAAAATATGTTTTAAAAAATCTCATTTTTTTTAAAAAAAAAAAGGGGGGGTTCCATGTGGAGCAATTAACTCTTTGAAGACAATTGATGAAGATATGAATGCCAATTCATTCAGAAGCCAAAAGTGGTAGGCTGCACAAACAGATATATTGAGGTTAACTTTACCTACCAAACAGTGGGGGGGTTCTGGATCCCGTTGCAACTGGTACAGTGCAATGGGGCCTGGCGGCCCGTGGCACGACAAAACCGCACTCGACTAAAGCGCGCCCGATTAAACCGTGTCGCTGACGTCATCAACAGGGCGACAACAGCGAGCGCGGAGAAAGAAGGGCGCTTTAAATAGCGCTTTGAAAGCAAGCCAATTCAAGTTAAGGTAAGGGTTAGCTTTAGGGTTAGCTTTAGGGTCAGCTTTAGGGTTAGGTTAAGGGTTAGGGTTAGGTTAAGGGTTAGGGTTAGGTTTAGGGTTAGGTTTAGGGTTAGGTTAAGGGTTAGGTTTAGGATTAGGTTTAGGGGGGGTTAGGCTTAGGGGTTAATTTTAGGTTTAGCGTTTACAGCGTGCTTCTGTCTCTGCGCTGTTGTCGCCCTGTGATGACATCAGCTACGCGGTTTCGTCGAGCGCGCTTTAGTCGAACGCTGTTTTGTGGTGGGACCCTGGCGGCCACCTCATAAACCTGCACAGCATGCACACGCACTCACACACACATGCGCAGCACGCACACAGCACACGTATGCATCCTTATCTCCTGCGACACTCCAGCTGCTCAGCGGAGCATCGTGCAGGCACCGTACGCTGCGCATGCGTGCGCAGCTGGCCCGTTTCCTTCAAATACAGGTAAGGAATGAGGGCGGTGGGTGGAGCTGGAGCACCGTACTGGAACAGTATCCGGTGCTCCCGTTAGGCACCGGTACACCCGTACCGGAGCGTACCTCCTGCAACCCACCACTGCTACCAATGTAAAATATACTGTATTTAAATGACTGGTTATTGCTGAGGAGAAAAGAGAAAATTGTGTGGTTCTGGCTTGTGTTTTGGTTGAAAGATAAGCGATACTGAATTGTTTTTGTTTTGTGTCTGCCCTGTAAGAGTTTCTGAGCTATTGGGAGTCGGGATTACTTTATCTGAATCATGACAAAGTGGAATTTCATCAATAGTATCTCTAAGGGCTTATATTTTTCCCATCATTCAGTTATGTTCTGTTGAAAAAATGGGTGTATCCATGATACTCCAAATGTTGCTGAACTACATTTCCCAGCGTTCTTTTCATATTGGCCGATGCTACTGTTATTTCTGGTTCATCCACATCTGAAGGGCCACGTGTTCCACCCACCAGTTTAATGTTTTCATCTTCGCTAGCAAACTTGATGGAGAAGGCAGTTGGCAGATGCCCAGGAGATATGGATGGAAAAACAAGAGATTAGCTTAGACACAGAAATAAATCACTGACATTGAGCCTGGAAGTTGGTACTAACTTCAAAGAACTTCTCTGCCACTAAAACTTTGAGATTATTGTCTGGACAATTTTATTTTTGAACAAAATTTGTCATCGCTGTTGCATCCAAAGTTCACTACAAAGGAATGCTCACATGTTGGTGTTTCTTTTCTACATCATTTATATAGCTGCCCACCTTTCAGAGCTGAAAGATATATCTACATAATTCTCAACATTGTCCTCCAAACTCTTTTATAAAGTTCTGGTAATTTGTACTGGCTACAGTTCTGCAGAATTGCAATTGCAAAGAGGAAAGGATGATTTAGAGTTATGTGTGGACATGGATGTTACATTCGTTGGCATGTTCTTAAATCAGATTCATGCTCTGAATCAACTTTTGTACTCTGAAACTGTACATATTATGACCTCTAAGAATTCCCCTGGGCCAACATACAATAGCCAGTAGCATTTATCTGCCACCTCTGACTACTTGCAAACGAACATTGTTTGTTTTTGTTGTTTGTTTGTTGTTTATTGTTTTATTGATCTTGTATGCCGCCCACTCCCGAAGGACTCCGGGCGGCTTACAATAAAACAAGGGAGGGGGGTAAAACACAAGACAACATATTAAAATATACAACAGTCACAATTTCCGAGGGGCTGGATATTTCGAAAGCCCCCCGGCCTGCTGGAGCAGCCAGGACTTAACGGCTTTGCGGAAGGCCGGGAGGGTAATAAGGGTCGGGATCTCCACGGGGAGGTCGTTCCAAAGGGCTGGAACTGCGACAGAGAAGGCTCTCCCCCGGGGAGTCACCAGCCGACATTGGCTGGCAGATGGAATCCAGAGAAGACCTAACCTGTGTGATCTAATCGGTCTATGGGAGGTAATCGGCAGGAGGCGGTCTCTCAGGTACCCAGGTCCAATGCCATGAAGGGCTTAATATTTGCCAACTTCTGACAATCGACATGCAATAGGAGTGACATTCTGAGGAACAAATTTGACTTAGTTCTAAGAGTGCACTGTCCACTTTATACCCAGCTTTATTTATTTCTTTAGTTGTTTGTCAAACATGTACAAGATAGAAGATATGAATATGAACATGGACATGTACAAAAGAAATGAATACAAATAAATGGGGATAGTAAGACAGGGACAGTAGGCACGCTGGTGTGCTTATGCACGCCCCCTTTACGGACCTCTTAGGAATGGGGTGAGGTCCACAGTAGACAATTTAAGGTTGAAGCTGTGAGGGTTAGAGCTTGTAACAATGGAGTCAGATAGAGCATTCCAGGCAGTAACCACTCTGTTGCTGAAGTCGTATTTTCTGCAATCAAGTTTGGAGCGGTTTACCTTGAGTATTTGTGGTTAAAACATCTGTACATACTTGTTGGGAAAAAAATCATAAAGCAGTTTATAATTAAATTCAAACAATTAGATATTGATAAAAGCATATTAAAATGTTATGTAAAACATACAAAACAAAATCATAGTAAAATAAAATAATAACAGAGTAGGAGCAGGGTTTGTTTTGTTTTTTTTAATTAAATGTTACTGCAGCATTTCCCCCTGGGAAAAGTACTGGATTCTGAAGTCAGATTTTGAAATGACATATGGAGATCAAAATCCCAGTTTCAAAATGCACCCACTTTCTCTTTTCCACCAAAAGTTTATTTTGTCTCCTCTTCCACATGCATCTTATTATATTTCTATTCTGCTTCCCTCCCCCCCCCCCCAGGTATTCAGGGAAGGGTGTGTTAGGAATATAATCTAACGGTTGGGTTGGCAATATATAAATCATGTAACAATGTTGTACCTGTTTCTTTAAATCATGCTGTAAAATGTGATTGGCTGCTGTTTTTCCTCAATCGGCCATAAGAGGGAGCCAGAATGACTGTTAGCTCTCTGTTTGTTGGATGCTGAGCTGATCTGATCTGAGTGTTTTGAAAGCTGGCTGTTAGAAAGTGAGGAGAGCTATTGTAAGTTTGGCAACTGCTAGCAAACTTTGAGTACTGAACTGATTATATGATACTGGACTATGTTATTTGGATTATCCCTTAACTGAAAGACATTGATGACTGACTGTCTTAGCCGTGTATGACTTGGACTGTTTGATGGACTCTGATACCTCTATTTTAGTAAAAGCCTATTTAAACTGCAGTGTCTCTGTATGCTGGTTTGTGTGTTCTCCAACACAACTCTCACAACGTTTCTCTGAACGCACTCGTTCTCCCAACGGGGAGCTTACTGTGAAGTTATCATCCAGCCCTCTCCCAGAAAAAATGAAATATCCTAGGAAATATTGAAAAGGCAGAATGTTTCTCTGGATGTGAAAAGAAGCATGTTTTAAAAGACAGAATAGTTGCCTGTAGCTTCCTGCCTACCCCCACTTTTGTCAATAGGCCCATTAAGACTAGCCAGGCTAGCCCACTTTACATAATAAAGACTTCACCAGGAGCTACAGAAAGGCATGATAATATACTCAACTGACCACAAGGCATCTGAGAACTCATCATAGCCTAGAGAGTAGCCCCCTACATGGCCCCATGGGAGTCTGACAACCAATCAGAATACATTTCTTACACAGGAACAGGAAACAGAGAGGTGGGACTAAACAGGGTATAAAAAGCCTAGCAAGCCCCTTCCTCAGCCTTCTCTTCTTCTCCACCTACATTGAAGCATGTGATCACCTTTTCTGGTCAGGGCTCAAGCCATGTAGCCCTGTCCAACAATAAACCATCTTTCCAAGCAGCCTCCATGTCTCCAGTGTCTTCTTCCCCACTTGGAGCTGAACCCAGAAGGACATTTCTTTTAACATTACCTAACACTGTGTGTGGTTTTTCTCTCCTTTCTCCACTTCATTCTCAGAATAACTCAGCAGAGATGGAGAGGAGATGGTCTGTGACCATCTCTGGCGAGTTTGCTGGCTGTGTGGGAATTTGAACCCCGATCACCCTGGCCGACGCTCTCTTTCCAAAAGTGCTTTTAATTTGCTCTGGCTGTTTGTTTGCCTGTCTGCCCGCCTCACACCTAGGTGCCTCCTCCTTTCTCAGCCGCAATAAATCCAAGAAAGAAAACGAGCAGGCATCTTGTCTCGTCTCTTTCTCTCTCTCTCTCTCTCTCTCTCTCTCTCTCTCTCTCTCTCTCTCTCTGGCCGTCGGAACAGCCCCAGCCTATTCAAGCAGGAGTGTAAATCCAAGCGGAGAGCATTAGGCAGGGATGAGCCCGCCCTGGTAAATCCTCCCCATTCCGCGCTCAGCAAGAGTTTGCTAGGAGGATTAACCCACGTCTTGTTCTCAATCCCGGTTTATGAGTTTCCCCGCTGGCTGGGAGGATCCTGTGTGTTTAAACAACAGGCTAATTAATCCTCATTTTATTACTTTCTCTTGTCAAGTGGCTAAAGAGAAGCTGTCAGCTCGCTGAGCCGCCCCACTCGCGTTTGTTTAGCTCCCAAATTACTTCATCAGAACCATCTGCTGCAAACGTCTTGGCTGGAGTTATTGATTTCTCTATTCAAATGCCTCGCTATGCCAGGAGGCGAAGACATTAAAAGAAAATTTTAGGGTCATGGATCCAGGACAGTGCTGTTTGTTATTTATGTCAGGGAAGGAATGCCTCTCAAAGTGACAGGTGGAGTTATGGACAGAATCGGAGTTAGAGAAGCAGGCAAATTCTTCAGGAATTCTCCGATTTGGGGGGGGGGGAGTAAAGTATTTAAATTACAGGAAGAATAAATAAAACACAATCGGGAAAATACTTTGGAAAGGCACCTTTTATCAATTATGAGCTGTCTCTGTTTTATTTTTATTTTTTTTTCAACGAGGCATGCCATACTTCTTTCTATTCAACATTGCTTTGATTTTACTTTTTTAAAAAAAAAAAATCCACATCCCATCTGATCCAAAGCTACTGAATAATAATGCAGTGTTTCTTCAACTAATGGCCGCAATGGTTTAAACCCATTTTAGTTTAGTAAAACTACGCCTTGATTATTCAAACGGCAAGTTTCAGCATCATTTGTGGTTGCTGTTATTGCTTTTTCTAGTTCAAAGGTGCATTTTCCAGGTGGCATTCTTTTCTGGCTGCAAAACTAAGGGAACAAATTTAAAATAATTTTACAGTAAGCCTCAACTACAAGTGATTGCAAGAAAATGTTCCAGGAACCTTTCAGGATGATAGGGTAGGAGGTAATTGCTAGATGCTGCCACCTAGCTGGACATGTGTTCAATTTTTAAAACCGAAGGAATTATAGTACATTGAGGGATGGTTTCTTAAAATTGTTCTCACTTCTAAGTTGACTTCAGGCTGAGATATTACATCTCCTTTCTTAGGCATAAGCTGCCTCAATATTTAACATATCTACTAACAGTGATCCTTGTGCTCTTTATGTTACAGTACAATCTGGGTGTTTTAAACTAATTGAGGTTGTAGAAGTTTGGCCGAATTAATATAGCTGAGTAGTAGAATGAACTCTGCCTGAGCTTAACGGTGGAATGAATTGAACTGAATTGCGGTGGACAAGAGAGAATCCCCTCTCAGTCCCACATTCAAGCAGAACATGCAATTGCGCTGAGGTTGTGACATAATATTTCAATATTTTGCCATCCAGTGGGAGGCCATGTGTTTCCTAAGGGGCCATAGGTGGTATGTTTGTGTAGTAGGGCCCAGTGGCAATCAGATAGGAAAGCGTGTGTAAATTGGGGGGGGAGGGATGAGCTTTAACTTCAATGCAGCTGATGTATCAGTACAGTATAATAAGCATGCAAACTAGAAATCTCAAAGTCTGCAGAGGGGAACGCGATGTACTGTAGCAACTTGTAGGTCACTTCATCGGCTTCGTGCCTTATCATCTTAATTGCTTTGTCCCAATTCTCCACCCCCCCCTCCTTTCGGTCAGGCTGTTCCAGACCAAATGCAGTGGCTGCCTCAAAGCTGTGGCTCCTTCTGAATTCATCATGCGGGTGCTGGAGAACGTCTACCACGTCCACTGCTTCTCCTGCTGTGAGTGTGAGCGGCGGTTGCAGCGCGGAGATGAGTTTGTGCTGAAGGAAGGGCAGCTGCTTTGCCGCAGCGACTATGAGAAGGAGAGAGAAATGCTAAGCGCCATCAGCCCTGCGCCCACTGAGTCAGGTGAGAGAGGAGTGGTTCTGTGCTCAGCAGAGTTAAAAGAATGACCCTCAACATGCGCGGAGGGGTCCTTTTCATCACCCTGTGTCCCATAACCAACTCCCAGGCATCTGAGGCCACTGAAACACAACCCTATGCGGACAAATGAATATCCAATCCTGTTAGCTGGTTTCTTATTTCCAATCAAGAAACTTGCACAATCCTGAATACACAGTGTTGCAGGAGAAAGTCCCCATGGATGTCATGAGTTCTGCTTCCAAAGAGGCAAAATGGTAACATTCCCCGTATCCAAATTCCTAGTGTAATGCCCAGACTGAAGAATTCCACCTTCTTTCTTTGAATTCTATCTCCCTAGTTAATGCCAAAAGAGCAGATTAAAATATGGAGTATGGAGTATGGAGTAGTTTATTTATATGCCGCCCTTTTCCCTGGGGGGACTCAGGGCGGCTTACAATTCGAAAGGAGGGGAAAACAAACAGATTAATACATAAGACAGTACATCATTAAAAAACACAACATTCATACAATTCGGGTGGGTTACAGTCTTTAACCCCAGGCCTGACGGAATAGCCAGGTTTTAAGGGCTGTGCGGAAGGTCTGGAGGGTGGTGAGGGTACGAATCTCCACGGGGAGATCGTTCCATAGGGTCGGAGCTGCCACCAAGAAGGCTCTCCTCCGCGTGGTTGCCAGTCGACATTGACCGGCAGATGGAACTCGGAGGAGGCCTAATCTATGGGATCTAATTGGTCGAGTGGAGGTGATTGTAAAGTGGAGGTAAGGTAAAATATAGCTGGATAGAACTCCTATACCAGTGATGGCGAATTTTTTCAGCTCCAAGTGCCCAAACTGGTATATATGTGCATACATGCATGTGCCGGAGCTCCAAAAACCCCAAACCTAGCTGGCCAGTGCACATGCCGGCCATCTGCTCTTTCAGTTTCCGGCGCATGTATGTGCACCAGCCAACTGGTCTTTGGGTTCCCAGCGCTCATGCATGTGCGAAGACCACTGGCCAGCATGCATGTGCATGCCAGAAACTGGAAGAGCAGCTGGCAACAGCATGCATGTCCACAGAGTTCTGTGTGCCGCCTGTGGCACGCATGCCATTGGTTCGCCAACACTGTCCTATACCATCCAGGGATGGAAAGAGAGTAGTAGGATACGCTGAAAGCTGTAACAGTGAAAAAGGCTACACATGTCAAAATTGCTACCCAGTTATGAGAAGGATAGATATGTACCTCCTTTCCCATACATCTTTCTCCAGTTTTGCCCTGGATATAACTGTCATCATCTACATTCTGGGGATATTAAGAGCCAAACTATCTAAGAACCATCATGCTTTAGAACATCTGGATCTGGGCCAAGCATCAGAGTTGTTGTGGTTGGGCACCTGCTAAAACCTACATCTTTTCAGGGGACCCATTATTGACCCACGCCCATTTCTCATTTTTGGTTAAGGGAAATGCCTAGAATCAGTGAACCGGTTCTGCTTCCTTGCAATCCAAATCCGCAATTAGAGAAGAGAAAATGGCTATAATGGTCTGGGGATGTGGAGGTGGGTGGGAAGGACATACGGAATCTAGGTTGCTAAAACCCCATCTAATTATAAACTGTGCATCTTAGCAACTAACTGGGATTTGAACAACATGAAGCATGTATGTTAAAAACCATTTAGGCATACACACATTAATAGCAAACATACAAATCTTCATTCCAATGTAAGAGGAGTTTCTGTTCTTCCATTCTCATGTGGAAAAAGTTGCAAGAGAAGCGGAATGCATGTGAAGAATATTCAGTTCCTTTCCTTTGTCTTTATTCCTTTAACAATGAGGTGGGGGAAGGGGGGTTTGGAGTGTTTGGCCAAGTCATTTTCCCTGTTTCTGATATCTGTTTCTGGAATAGGCCCATCTTCTCTTTAGGTCTAATTTATGTAAGTATTAAAGCAACGTAAGTTAAAGGTGCATTCCACTGGCATGACTTTTGTCACTTGTTCACATGTTTATAGCAGCAAGGACAGGAAGGAGGAGAAAAAGCAGCAGCAACAACAGATCCCAAAATTGACCCAGCTTCTTTTGGGGTGCCTGGCTTTAACACATGCCAAACCATGCCAGGTCCTGATGCTGGGATGCAAAGATGTGCGGCTAATTAAGCTCCTGTCTTTTTTCATTTGTCTTTTCATTAAAAGGATGAGTGGCATCTTTTTACATTTTTTAATGTAAGAAGATGCCAGGGTTAGGGTTAGAGTCTATTGCCATGATGGTGAACCTATGGCACGCATGCCTGAAATGGCACACAGAGCCATGTCGTCCGGCACATGCGGCATTACCCGTTCCTCTCCTGGGTTTCTGGTGCACATGCACAGTGCCAATCAACTGGCCTTTGTGCGTGCGGCAGTGCTAGAAACCAAAGAACTGAGCTTCCATGTTCTGGTGTGCGCATGTACAATGGCCAGCTGAACATCATGCGTGCATGTGCACCTAAAACTGGAAGTGCGTATGCCAGAAACCAGAAATTCTTTTCCTGGCATGCGCATGTCCCCTGTGCAGCTCCTCTTCTGATTTGCATTCCTGACGAGTGTGTGCGCCCTCTCCCTTTTCGGCACTCGTTGCCGAAAAGATTCGCCATCACTGGTCTATTGCATATTGTATCTAGCAGATTCTGCTTCGAGAAGTGTTGTTTGGTAACATTCCTTCAGAAAAGGCAAGTTGTTTGGTGAATACCGTAAAAGGGTGGCTAACCATCCTTGGGTGGCTTATGTTTCTAGGGAAATAAGCCAGGGGATCCTTCATAATGCATGTTTTCTTTCATAGTGAAGAGTGAAGATGAGGATGGGAGCCACCCACATGGCAAAGGAGGAGAGGAAGGCAAGGATCACAAGCGCTCCAAACGCCCACGCACCATCCTCACCACGCAGCAGCGACGGGCGTTCAAGGCCTCCTTTGAAGTCTCCTCAAAGCCCTGCCGGAAGGTTGAGTTTCTTTCTTTCTTGAAAGCGATGCTACCCCAACGCAGAGCGGAGGGATGAGTGGCCTGTGGTCCTAACATAATATAAGCACTCTAATTTTGAAGCCACGATTTTTAACCATAGCAAGCAGAACCTTTTCTGTAGCCTATTCAGAGGTGGGTTCCTACCAGTTCGCACCTATTCGGTAGAACCGGTTCGTCAAATCTAACGAACCGGTTAGAAGAGGTTCCACCAGTGGACCCGGAAAGCAGGCAACACCTACAGAAGAGGTTCCAAAAGTTTTTGAAACCCACCACTGCTACACACACACACACACACACACACACACACACACACACACACACAGACTGACTGACTGACTGACTGACTGACACAGAGAGGGAGAGAAAGAGAAAAAAAGGAAGAAATAAATAAAAAAGAAAAAGAGTGAGAGAGATAAAAAAGAAAAAAGGGACAGAGAGACAAAAGGAAGGAAAGAGAGAGAGAGAGAGAGAAAGAAAGAAAGAAAGAAAACACATGGCTGGTAAGCCACTCCCACCAGGTCACATGGCCAGCAAGCCACTCCCACAAAGGAAGCCACACCCACAGAATAGGTTCCAAATTTTTTTGAAACCCACCACTGAGCCCATTGCTTGGGAGAAAGAGAGAACAGGATGACAAGGAAAGTAATTCTCTCATATTTTAGGCTTTAGTCACAAAGTGCAGACGACCACCAAATGTTAATAAAAAGAGGCAGAAAATATTAATATATTGTTGCCATCCAGTGGTCTCCTGGCCCGGATATGATCGTCCTAGTCTCTGATCTCACCTACTCTTGAATCAACCCCACATTCCCGCTATTCAATCCCTAAGAGTTACACCCAAGGGAATGTGGTTCTCAAGAGAGAAAAAGATTTTTCCACCATAACATGTTTCTTCTCAAAGAGGACATCAAGAATGCCTCCTCAGATTCACCACTGGGTATATTTTCTGTTTTAAGAGCTGGTGTGGTGCAGTGGTTAGATAGAAAGCAGTACTGCAGGCTACTTCTGCTGACTGCCGGCTGCCAGCAATTTGATTCTGACTGGCTCAAGGTTGACTCAGCCTTCCATCCTTCCGAGGTGGGTAAAATGAGGAGCCAGATTATTGGGGGCAATAGGCTGACTCTGTAAACTGCTTAGAGAGGGCGGTAAAGAACTGTAAAGCAGTATATAAATCTAAGTGCTACTGCTGTTGCTATATACTGGCTACCTCCTTTCAATTTCTTTCCCTCTTCTTTTAAAACATCTTGTCGACTTATTGCTCCCTTCCTAAATTCTTTCCGTTCCTGCCTATTTTAAGAGAGTGGCCAGTTCAACCTTTACCCTTTACTTTCTTTTTCTAGAATGCAAGCAATCTACCACTTCATCCATCTTCCTATAACTCCCCTGCATACCCCAATCAGGCACTACCTTCTGTTTTCCTTTCCTCCACTTATCTTAGGCATCTATTTTTCTTAAGGCAATGACCAACTGCCAAAAAGGGATGATGAGTTTTATTTCCTCCATCTCTAGTAATGTTATGGGATAGTCCAATGTCTCCTTTATCACATTCAGATTGCTAGTATTTTAGCTGCTGGGTGCAAAAAACACAACAACCCTTGCTCCTGCTCCTGTCTTAAATATCACCTAGGTTCTGGGTCTTGCTTCCCTTGGAAGGAACACTGCCGTGCCCATATATTTGGTAGATCTCTGATCTTATTTATCTTACTTATCTTTCAATGTTGAGGCCACCAGATTGGGCAGCTGACAGATAAAAAAATTACAAGAGATCAAAATTTATGAACGACTAGGAATCCCAAATCCTCCAAAGTCAAGCAGCTAATGGTCACAAAAAGGGGTTTGACCCCCCATTCTAGGGCAAGGCCTGGGGCAACAACCAAGTCCCAAGCAATTTGCAAAAAGAAATGGAAAAGAAGCAGTATGACTCTCTGGTGATATCATTTCAAAGGATAGGAGCCCTCACCAAGAAGGCCACTTCCTAAACCCTATAAGATGACACAGCTTAATCAACAAGACATGGAGTAAACCATGATGAGCCGAGGTGGCGCAGTGGTTAGGGTACAGTACTGCAGGCCACTTCAGCTGACTGTTATCTGCAGTTCAGCGGTTCTAATCTCACCGGCTCAAGGTTGACTCAGCCTTCCATCCTTCTGAGGTGGGTGAAATGAGGACCCAGATTGTTGGGGGCGATATGCTGACTCTGTAAACCGCTTAGAGAGGGCTGAAAGCCCTATGAAGCGGTATATAAGTCTAACTGCTATTGCTAAACCAACTCTTGCTGATCTGGCTGGATAGTTAAAACATAGAGAAGCGGATGGTTCTTCAAGTAACCAGACTGTATGCCATGCAGGGCTTTAGAAGTGATAATCAAGCACCTTGAATTGTACTCAGATGCCAATTGGCAACCAGGGGTGCTTAAAAAGCAGCAAGAACATGTGCACATCCCTACAGCTGCCTTCTGAGTCAACTATAACATCTTGTTGGTCTTCCAAGGCATCTCAATGAAAGAACTTTATAATTTGTCACCTCTGAATTGGATTGCTGTAATGTGTTTATATGAGTGGCTTCTGAAGACCATCCCAATCTGGGAATGGGTGCAACTGGCACACAAGGGGAACCTATTTAAAGGCCCTCTTGGCTACAGCTGTCACCAGCAGTTTGAGACAGGTGTCAGGGTACGCACCAGTCTCGCATGGTGACTCATGACCCCATTAAAGACTGAAGATGGGGGAATCCCTGGAGCCAGAGGGGTCAAACGAAGCAACTTAGTCTTGTTGGGACTGAGCCCAAGCCTGTACTTCTCCATCCAAGTCTGCATAGCTTTCAGGCATTGGCTCAGGACTTTAAACAGCATCACTTGGTCAGTGCAAGGTTGAAACATATAATTGGCTGCCGTGACCCTAAAACAATGGGTGACCTCATTCAGAGGTATCATGTAGATGGTAAACAAAGGAGGAGAGTGAATTGAGCCCTGCATCACCCTGTAAGTAAAGGATCACAGGGCACAACCCACCCAAAGTCACCCTTTGTGCAGGGGTCTTCTTTATTGTGACATGAATTTAGCTTTTTAACAACTCCTTTTCTGTTTTCCATGATGGGCAGGTGAGGGAGACATTAGCGGCTGAAACTGGTTTGACTGTCCGTGTAGTGCAGGTCTGGTTCCAGAACCAAAGAGCCAAGGTGAGTGATCATTGCTGAGTTTTGCATTTGAATGACACTTTATCTCCGGCTAAACAAGGGGAGACAAACTTCTGCTTACCCTAACTTTGAGCTAACTCATTTCCTAAACCTAGACATTCTTCAACAGCACACATTCCAAAACAAACATGACTGTTGACGAGAGTTGTGGGGGGAGGAACTGGTTTAACCAAGTACAAAATGAGAATTTATGGTTGCAGGTACCAACCATACAGTCTATTTGTTTAACAGCAATTTCATCTGGGGAAGAATCACTAAGAGATAACATTTTACTTCCTGTTGTAAAGATATATTTTTTTACTTCCATTAATATCGAAGGCATTTGTAGCTGTTGCTCAGCAAAGGCACTCGTGGCATCTCACAAAAGGAAAATAACAGACCATTAAAACACTTGCCAGTTTCCGTGGTTTGAATTGTTGTGTTAGGCCCAGCAGCATGCGAGCGAGGGCACTCTTTTGCTGACTAGGTAGCCCTTGAAAGAGTGATCATGAAAAAACTTAGGCAACACTTAGCCTGGATCAGAGGTGGGTTCCTGCCAGTTCGCACCAGTTCGGTGGAACCGGTCCGTCAAGTCTACTGAACCGGTTAGAAGAGGTTCCACCAGTGGACCCGGAGAGCAGGCCACACCTACAGCAGAGGTTCCAAAATTTTTTGAAACCCAACACTGACACACACACACACACAGAGAGACAGAGAGACAGACAGACAGACAGACTCACAGAGAGAGAGAGAAAGAAAGGAAGAAAGAAAGAAAGGAAGGAAGGAAGGAAGGAAGAAAGAAAAAAGAAAAAGAAAAAGTGAGAGAGAGACGAAAGAAAAAAAGGAAAAAGGAACAGAGAGACAAAAGGAAGGAAAAAGAGAGAGAGAGAGAAAGAAAACACATGGCTGGCAAACCACTCTCACCAGGTCACATGGCCGGCAAGCCACTCCCACAAAGGAGGCCACACCCACAGAGTAGTTTAGAAAAAAATTTGAAACCCACCACTGGCCTGGATCTTCTGGATGATCTGAGGATCCCTTTCCTGGGCTAAAGGTTCTCCAAGACCCTTTCCAATCCTCTGATTCTAAGTCTTTATGTCCTGGGAGGTAATGGAGCTACAAAGTAGGGGCAGGTCAAAGTCCCCCCTTTCCTCCCCATTAGTCACCCTTTGCCTCCCAAAGTTCCCCCTTTTTCCAATTGTGGAGGACATTCTGTCCTTCCTTCCCCCCTTTGTTGTACACCCACCCAGATGCATCCAAACACCTCTTTGCAGATGAAAAAGATAGCTCGCCGGCAGCAGCAGCAGCAACAGCAGCAGCAACAGGAGCAAGAGCAGCTGGGAAACCCCCGTCTAGGGACAGGGAGGGGAAATGGACGGAGCAGCAGACAGAGCAATGAGGACAGTGAAGGTAAGGACACCTCAAGAATGGCAGAGTTCCTAGAGATGGGTTGGTCTTCTTCTGGTCCACGTTGGCTTTTTATGTGTTCATTCAGAAACTGGGACCACCTGAGTTTTGCATTCATCTTCAAATATTATTTTTCAATGAATTATATATATTTTTAAACCCTGCATTTTAAAACATATTTTGTGATGGGAGACGGACCTGCACTTTAGATACGGGTCTGATAAAAGCCAGTTGAATCCACAGGTGTGTGTGGGGGGACGGGACATGGGAATCATTTCAGAAGGAAACTTCCTCTAGTTTTCTGGAGAGTATAAAGAGAGGAGGAGAGAAACGCTTTCAGTTTTGCAAGATTCTGTTTAAGGTATAACCTTACAATAAAGACAGTGCTGATGGCTCCAGGTCATGCTTCTTGTGTGGACTATTTGGAAAGGCTAAAAACATCTGCTTCTAAAATAAACATTTTATAAGCGGGCGAGAAGGGGTTTTGAACTGCAAATTCCATCACATTATTTGGAGAAGAGAGAAATCCCAAAGGAGAGGGTCCCAACCAGCCCATTAATCTAGCATGTGATGTTCTAGAGCCCAGGTATTCCTGCAAGGCTTCCTTTGGCCTCTACGGGGCTTCAGCCCCACTTAGTATTCAGATGTGCAGTACAAAATCCCAGCTTCCAGAATCTACTTAGAAAAATGCCACTGCTCTCACCCCTAATTTCACACAGTCTCTGAGAAAATAAAACCTGCTCACCAGAACAGCTAAGTTAACTATTTAACTCAAACACGTGGCTGTGATACAACCTTTGCCCAATATCTATTTGTGATCAAGGTATCTAAGTGTATCTGAATTGACAACCTGATAACCACAATTAAGTACAGAATTTATATTGCTAAGTAAGAAATTTGTTACGTGAGCTTTGCCCCATTTTACGACTTTTCATGCCATATTTGTTAAGTGGATCACTGCAGTTGTTAAATTAGTAACATGGTGGTTAAGTGAATCTGGCTTCCCCATTGACTTTGCTTGTGACTGTCATAAATCACATGACCATGCTGCAATGGTCATAAGTCATTTTCTTCAGTGCCATTTTAACTTTGAATGGTCACTAAATGAACTGTTGTAAGTTGAAGACTACATGTATCTTTTTTGAAGAGTCTGTCTGTCTGTCTGTCTGTCTGTCTATCTATCTATCTATCATCTATCTATCTATCTATCTATCTATTATCTATCTATATCTATCTATCTATCTATCTATCTATCTATCTATCTATCTATCTATCTATATCTATATATATATCTATATATCTATATATCTATATATCTATATATCTATATATCTATATATCTATATATCTATATATCTATATATCTATATCTATATCATCTATATCTATATCTATATCTATATCTATATCTATCTATCTATCTATCTATCTATCTATCTATCTATCTATCTATCTATATATATATATATATATATATATATATATGCTGGTCTTGTTGTATTTGGGTCTTTTCCCGTGTAAGATTGAGATTGTCTTGGCAACGTTTCGGCGAGGTCTCACTCGCCATCTTCAGGCTGGTGTTTTCGGCTTTAAGCTCCGATCACACTTTAAGCCCAAAATCCAGCCTGAAGATGGTGAGTGAGACCTCACTGAAACATTGCCAAGACAATCTCAATCTTACATGGGAAAATACAAAAGGGTCCAAATTTTGATCACGTGACTATGAAGATGCTGCGTTGTTTGTAAGTGCGAAGACCTTTTTTCACTTTTTTTCAGTGCCGTTGTAACTCTGAACGGTCACTAAATGAATGATTGCAGGTCAAGAACTATCTGAAAAGCAAAGAGCAAAGTTCTAGTCCACCATCTCCTTACTGTGATAAGGCTTAACAATGCTGTGATAAGACTTGCACATCTACCCAATAAGTCTCATCTGATCTTGGAGAAAGTAGCTTCAACCGTTGTTCGTTCTTCTCTATAAAAAGTATTATTGTTGTTAACATCTCCTAGTGATGTTGTGCATCACCTTCTTTCCTATTGCTTTGGCAACTGCTCAATAGATAGTGCCAGTGTGCATGGAATAGATGGGCTCATGGTACCCTACTCCAGGATTGCCCAGCAGCAGCTGCTTCCCTTGGATCAAAACAGCTACAGCACAGACTTGTACCGGCAAGGACTCACCCCACCCCAATTGCCAGGAGACCACCTTCATCCATATGGTGAGCTCATCTTCCTCAAATCCCTTCAGTTTCTCCCTTTCAGATATCCAACCTCTGTATCACCTTGTTCTGATAGACTTGCAACGTGCTTTTATGTCTTGTCAGCATTATTTTAAATGTGGTTCCGTTTAAAGAAAGGCAGCCCTCAGTCCCATTGGCTGTTTCTATTTTCCCCCTCCTTTCGAAGGCTCTCTATAAACATCTATTGTGCAGTGAATTGTAATGCATATGTCATACATGATTGTGTGTGAGCATTTACCTGACATTGAAAATGATGCTTTTGCATTGGCCTTGAAAACGAGAGGAAGAGGGGCAGAGGCTGTGACTATCCAAGGCAATCTTTTGCTCTGACTAGTTCACCTGTATGGAGTGAACTCCATCAACAGCGAAATATAGTAGCAGCTACCGACTTTCTTAGTGAAAGGGGGGAGCTAGTTTTAGTTTAGTTTAGCTAGTTCCTTTCCTTTAACCATCACTAAGTTGGAGCAAAGAATTACAAACCAGAAGACTCCATGATGCCATACTAATTGAAGAGCTACAAGAATCGGAGGGTGATTATATTTTCTAACCAGTCATGTTTCTCTTCCAGAGTGGGGGTTTGATTTATTCTAGCTTGAGAACTTTCATCTTCCTTTCCTTCCCAATTTAGATTCGGAAGGTGTTTTCCATGACATGGACAGCGACACGATTGGCCATTTGGGTGACTGCCTGCTGTCTGCGGCTGAGGCCAACCTCCTGCAAACTCGAGTGGGCAACCCTATCGACAGGCTGTACTCCATGCAAAACTCCTACTTCACCTCCTGACCCTCAGTTCTTCCACCTGATGGGAGCTGTGCTAGGTGTAGAAGGGGGTGAATGGCATGGAGGGGCAAGACCAATCCGTGGGGCAGAACTCTTTGGACCCCGTTAAGGCTGTGAAGCTGTCATGCCTGTGCGCCATTATTCCTGGGCACTGAGAATTCAACCAGGGAGGACCTTGCTACACTGCCTTTCCCGTCCCCTCGCCCAATGTCCTCTCGATGGGCAGTTTCATATTGTGTAGCTGTACGTCTAGCATCGTGTTCTTTGTGTTTAAACTGCAGGGCATTACACCTAGTTGATACATTACACTGAGCACAAAAGCAGGAGGCCTAGCTCATGGTAAGGTTTCCATGCTTAGGAGATGCTTTTTCTCAACGTTCATTGGCATGGAAAATTCCTTTCCCTGGAATGTGCAGATTAGCCATGAAGAAAACAAATCCCCTAAACTAAGTATATCATAAGAGTACTTTGACATTAAAAAACGTCGATTAGGTCATATTAACTGCTAGGGCTTGTCAACCCATAAAAATTCTGGGATTTCTAATTCGTTAACGAGAGTGAAGTTCCGAGCTCAAAATCCCAGCCTCCACACAGAACTGCAAATTATTAGAAGGTTCTTCTTGGAAAATGAAACCGTTTTATCGTTGACATGTATCATACCTCCTCCAAGTTCTATGGACTACTGAGAAATGGTCTAGATTAAGGGCAGATAACATGGGGAACTATGGGTGCCGTTTGACTCTAATCGGCTCCCAAAAAACCACGGTCAGTGATTCGCTATGATGAACATGGTAAAGTTTAAGAACATCTGGAAGGCTTCCTGAAATAGATGGAAAACGATGGTACTCAATGTGCACTGCACAGGTTTCTGCCCAATCTGCCTTTGAATATTTTAGGACCGTCCACAAATCTCTCTTGCAATGCTTCAGCCCTGAGCAAGTATCGGACTGTTGCCTTTTCTCGTTTATCACTTTGATATACTTTCTGCAACACTGAAAACTACACCTCCGCCACACCCATCTTTCTTCTTCAGTTCTGCTGCGTACTAAGACTCCCCAGCCAATGCTGTGTCTTCTTGATCCGAAAGAATTTTAAAACCTGGGCACCCATTTAAAGGCATTTTTGAAAGCTATGTCAGAATAGCTCAACTGTTCAGAATGGGCTCCTTAGGCTGAGGTTAAGGACTTTCTTCCTATGACTATGACTGAAACTTCTTGATCTCTTGGTTGCTTCTTAAGCCACAGATACTTTCCATTGACCATCTGACCCTACCTGAAGACTTCATGCAAGTTAGCCTCATTGATACCCTTTCATTGGTCAAAGCAGCTCAGTAGACATCCTAGAAATGCTTTCTTTTTGCCACTGTAGCATGCAATTCTGGATCATCACACCAAGAAGGGACCCCCCCCCAAAAGGACATGTTTTCTCCTGGGCCCCCAAAAGGGCACCCTCGTCTCCTGGACCTCTGAGCCACTTTTACATTCTGCAAATCTACAAAGAGGGTGGAAGTATTTTTATTGCTGATGAGTTACCACACTGCAGGATATTGTAAAGCTCTGTAATACACCAGGAGGTAATCCATATACAGCAAATGGGTTTGGCTGAAATGATTTTCTAAAAAAAGCAGTCTGCTCTCTTTTAGACTGGCCACCACTGAATGATGGCCAGCCTAAAAACCAATGATGCGCATAGCAATGTTAATCAGCAGCTCATTCAAAAGGAGATCCTAAGGATATAATTATATAGGAAGGTGGGGAAGACTGCGGTATGAATTTGTGGTAAAAGGCTCTTTTCAACGCATAGCCTCTGCCCTGTTTTGAACTTTTAACTCAAGTCACTTTCAGCCAGAAAGAGGCTGCAGACATTACAGTGAAAAACTATCTGGAAGGCGTCGCACTGTTTATCCCTGTCTTAAAATATTTAACAGGGCCCTGAGCCAAGTTCCAATTGTTCACTATTTCTTCTACTGTAGTTGATCTTACTGGACAGCTGAACAAAACAAACCGACTGTTGTACCTTTGTAGTCATTCAGTATGTGCCAGCATCTGCTAGATACACAGGGACATCTGAGAGGAGGAAGGGAGACCTACAGGTAATTCACACTTAATGATAAATGGGTCAAGGCAACTCCACCACTACGCGATGTGGTTGTAAAGTGAGACGTCATGTGACTGCAATCCCAAAGGTGCTTTTTTTTTTCAAGAGGCAGCTGGACTTTCTGGTTTTTCTTTGAAGATGTTTTGCTTCTCACCCGAGGAACGAAACATCTTCAAAGAAAAGCAAGGAAGTCCAGTTGCCTCTTGAAATAAGCACATTTGGGACAGTGGTGGGTTGCTTATCCCGTTCCAACTGGTTTGGTTGGAATGGGGCCGGCGGCGTCCTCGTGCACGCGCGCAGTTCACGCATGCGTTGTAGCGCCTGTACGATGCTCCAGCTGCTCGCAGAGAATCGCGCAGGCGCTGTATGTGCCGCGTGGAACTGCAGAAGCCTTCAAAGACCGGTAAGGAGGGCGGCGGGTGGGCCCTTCGCTGTTCCCAGAAGTTACTTACTTCTGGGTTCGCCGACCAACCGGTTCGGGGGGACCTCCGCAAACTGGTTGAAACCCACCCCTGCTTTGGGACAACCATAAGCGGGATGACTGAGACTCTCCATAGACAGGTGATCGCAACTGATGATTCCACTGCCACTGTCTCCATTGACCCTGCTTGTTGGGAACCTTCCATGAACTGTGCCAATGGCAATCACATGGCCATGAGACACTGCAATGGTTGTAAATACCTGCCAGTTATGAGCATCTTAATCCCAATCATGTGACTAAAGGGCAAGGGCGTCAAACTTGATTTCACTGAGGGATGCATCAGGGTTGTGTTTGATCTTGGAGGGCCGGAGGTGGGCGTGGCCACGGTGGATGTGGCCAGCCCCACATCACTCAGGTCAGGGGTGCCTGTGGTGACCCGAGCACTCTGCCAACAAAAGCAGGCGCCCGAGCTCCATTTCGGTTACCACATCCTCTTGCAACCCTCTGCCAGTGAAAACGGAGCTTGGGAGTGCTGCCTGCGGCCCTCGTGAACTCCATTTTTGCCTGTGAAGGCCTCCTGTAACCCTCTGCCAACAAAGATGGAGCTTAGGAGTGCCACATGCAGCCCCCACACCCAAGCTCCGTTTTTGCTGGCAGAGGCACTGTGGGCTGGTCCACTGTTTCCAGGGCAGCCCCATGGACCAGATCTAAGCACCCTGAGGGCTGGATCTGCACCCCCCCCCACCTCGGCCTTGAGTTTGACACCCCTGCTATAGGCAAAATGTGACTGTCTTAAGTGCAAGGACCAATTGTAAAATTATTCTTTCAGCGCCATCATAACCTCAAATGGTCACTACACGGGGCAGTCACTACACAATAGGACCTGTACTATAAAAAATAAAAGTCCATAGTGTACCTTTCTGCAAGCACAGAGCCTGGCTTTGGATTAAAATGGCACCCTTAATCACAGAAAGCCCTAAATAAGCTATCATTTTGCCCTTAATCCAGGACTTCCAATGATCTGTCCTTCACACCTTTTTTAAAAAATTATTTTTCTATATGAAATCGCACTTATGTAGCCCCCCCCCCCCGTCCTTATTCCTTTAAAATCCCAAAGGTAACCTGGGGGCTGTGCCTGGCAAATACAGGATATAGGTAGTCCTCGACCTACGACCACAACTGACCCCAGAAATTATGTTGCTAAGTGAGAAATGTGTTAAGTGGGCTTTGCCCCATTTTACAAATTTTCTGGCCACGTTTGTTAAGTGAATCACTGCAGGGGTTAAATTAGTAACCCGGTTGTCCCAAGCGAATCTGGCTTCTTCCCCGTTGGCTTTGCTTGTCACAAGGTCACAAAAGGGGACCACATAACCCTGCAACCGTCATAAATATGAACCGGTTGTCAAGCATCTGAATGTAAATCACATGACCAAGAGTCATATGTGTGAAATAAGGTCATAACTCACTTTTTCCGGTGCCATTGTAACTTCAAATAATCACCAAATGAAGTATTTTATATATGTATATGTATATGTATATGTATATGTATATGTATATGTATATGTATATGTATATGTATATGTATATGTATATGTACACGTACACATATACATATACGAATACAATGTGTATGTATATGCCAGTGTTTCTCAACCTTGTCAACTTGAAGATGTCTGGACTTCAACTTCCAGAATTCCCCAGCCAGCATTCGCTGGCTGGGGAATTCTGGGAGTTGAAGTCCAGACATCTTCAAGTTGACAAGGTTGAGAAACACTGGTATATGCGTCTGTATATATGTATGCAGTGGTGGGATTCAAATAATTTAGCAACCGGTTCTCTGTCCTAATGACCAGGTGGGTAGGCGGGGCTTAGTGGTCATGTGACCGTGTGGGCGTGGCCAACTCAACATTACTCAGGTCGATGGGCGCTTCGCCTTAGCTGTTACAATGTAATAAGGGTTAACCAGAGAGGCAGTTTCTGTAAGCAGGGCAATAAAGATTAAGCTAGAAACAACACCAGAATGTTTCCTTCCTGCCTTCCTTACAGGATTAGCCCTGTAAAGTGGAAAAAATCAAAATGAGATTTCTTCCAACCACCGGTTCTCTGAACCTCTTAGAAAGTTAAGAACCGGTTCTCCCGAATAGGTGCGAACTGGCTGAATCCCACCACTGTATGTATGTATCGAGGATTACCAGTATTACATGAGAGACAGCCATATTGCTACTAGGCAGAGACAGTTTCTGCTTGAAACTTCAAACTCCCCTTTTAAGAGCTCAGAATAACTGAGTCGATTAGAAGACGGGTACCAGCATAATGGCGTCAAACTTTCAGGTCTGGCTTTTGTTTTTCAATCAAAGATACTCCTCAGGATAGGATTTACGCCCCTTCCATTTTCCTTCAGTTCACACACAGTTTTTTAATGTGTGAAGCTTAGAACTGTATCTTCAGAGGTTTGGCTGCAACAAGCTGCTGCAGAAGACCTACTCAGGACTAACTGCTTGGCAGCATCCCCCGGCCCACATTACATAGGCCAGTAAAGGTAATCCTCGACTTACGACCACAATTGAGCCCAGAATCCCTGTCGCTAAGTGAGGCAGTTGTTAAGTGAGTTTTGCCCCATTTTACAACTTTCCTGGCCACATTTGTTAAGTGAATCACTGCGGTTATTAAAGCTAGAACAGAGTTGTTATGGGAATCTGGCTTCCCCATTGACTTTGCTTGTCGTGAAAGGTGATCGCGTGACTCCGGAGACACAGCAACAGTCATAAATACGAGTCAGTTGCCAAGCATCTCAATTTTGATCACGTGACCATGGGAAGACCACAACGGTTGTAAGTGTGAAAGTCACATTTTACAACAGCTCCGCTGTAACTTTGAACGGTCCCTAAACAAACGGTTGTAAGTCGAGGACTGCCTGTATTTCTGGTTGAGGATCGAAGTGCTTGTGATTTCCATCCTGCTATAGAACTGATTGAAACGGGTCAGGCTCCCCCCGCACAAATACAGGATTACAACGCTTAGTAAAGTTGAAAGGCCGTATCAGCTCAGCGGTTAAGGCAACAGGCTAGAAACTGGGATTCTGGGGCCAAGTCCTGCCTTGGGCATGAAGTTAGTTAGCTAGGAGATCCTGGACCAATCCCTTAGTCCTAGGAAGGAGCCAAGGGCAAACCACATCCAGAAAACTTTGCCAAGAAAATTGCAGGGGCTTCTCCAGGCAGTTACCAGGAGTTAACACTTGACACAAAAGCCCTGCTGTTCACATACCAGGAAGGCACCCTTTCCACAGTACTGAAAAGCATGAAACTCTTGTGGCCTGCATGGAACAGCCAGATGAATCCTGCTCTCTCCGTGTATGTTTATACAGCTGTAGCTTCCTCCAGAAATATTTGCACTAGGTTTGGGTACAGTGAGTTTTGAAAAAGGATTTCCGTGAGGCAAGCACAGAGTCATCCGTGCTCTCCAGATGTCATGCCTGCTGAAAAGAAGAACCTCACACCTTTCCATGCCTGTTGTGATCCTCTGTTGTGTTGTGCTGATGTCTTTTGCATGTGCATTTGGAAATTAAAACAACGAAAAACAAATGGCTTTGCCTGCCTGCCTACGGGGTACACTGTTTGCATTTTCAGATCTTTGACATTCGTGCTGAGCATGGGTGGAGTCCCAAAGAGAGTTCCTTGCACACAACTGGACATCAGTATGTTAGTGTTCATGTTAGTGTTGGTTGCTTTATGGAAAGATGTGCCATTTATTCTACCCATTGGTTATAGAGACAACTGAACAATTGCAGGTAATCTCAAGTCTCCCAAATTTCTATGGCAGTCTGGAGGGATCTGTTCCTTTACAAAACGATTTCCCTTCTCCCCCTTCCACCGTCAGGACTATCACCCCAAAATTTTGCAAAATTTTGCTGTGACACGAACAGTCCTGGATAGCATCTCCATTTCCTGATCCCACGGTGCCTACAGGTTCTAAAGATTGGCCTAGAAAATAGCTTCACCTTGAAGCAGACTATCCATCTCATGCAAAAGGAGTGTGTGTGTATGTGTGGCAGGGGGGAATTAAAGATGCTTGAGAGCAGCTGCTGCAACTACTAATCCAGGAGTTGCCTTTTTTTCCTCCTTCATACTAAACATTTGAAAATATGACAATATCAGCACCCACAGCATGTAAAAAGAGGTAAAAAGCAAACCTGCACAATTATACCCGATTATACCCGATAATCATATATTATATGATACATGGTATTGGGAAACAAGGTTGGAACGGTGATCATTAATAATGCAGAGGCACTTGGCCAGCAGAAGCAGCAGTTGTGTTTTTTTTTTTTTTTTTTTTTTTTTTTTTTTTTCCTTAGGAAATATATTTTATTCAATTTTCACATTCCATTTGCAATCATTTATATACAGGGTATTTGCTATAAGAAAAGAAAAAAAAAAGAAAAAGGGAATAAAACGAACAAGTAAAAAGGAAACACAACTCATCATTCACAACCCCACCTAACCCTTGCGTCCTCCATACACCCCATCTACCCCCTCCAACTTTCCTTTCTCCCTCTAACACTCCCCTCCTACTTCCCTTTCCCCTCAAGCCTTCCTTCTCCCCTTACTCCCCAGACACCCTCCTTACATTCCCCTTACTCCTTACATTCCCCTTACTCCTTCCTTACTCCTCCCTCTTCCTTCCCTCTACCTCCCTCCTTGGTGTATGCCTTTATTCGAGTGTTGTTTGATCTGATAAAAGTAAAGTAAACCAAGGAAAATAATAATAATAATAATAATAATAATAAAAAAAAGGGAACCACCGTATATAAATACATTCTTGTTCTTATTAAAACTATATTAACACCCCCCCACCCCACCCCCCACAATCCCCATCCCTAATCCTCCCGACTTCCCAGGGTCCACACCTGGCACTACCTTCTATCTAAGATATCTTGTATACATATGGATTAAAAAATAAAAGTAATATATCAAAAAAAAAAAAAAAAGGAAAAGCAGAGAAAGAAAAAAAAAAAGGAAAAAAAGAAAAGAGAAAAGAGAAAAAAGAAAAAAAGAAACCACTCTTTGTGTTGATCTCAGCCCCCCATCTTTATCTATGCTTAAATAGTATAAATCATTCTATCTATATTTTATTCTCATCTCTTACTTCTTTGCTATTTACCCCGACCTTCTGTAGACTCTCCCGTTCCCTTCCTAAACCTCATGATCCCTTCCAGTAAGATTTAAGCAGCGTAGTTTATGCCATATATTCAAATATAACTTTACAGACAAATAATCAAACTTTCCCATCTAATAAAATTTGAACAACGTAAATGATCTTTCTTTACCCCTTTTTCAAACAGTAATTCAAAATAATCTAACCCGATTTCCCCTTCTTAGTAAAGTTAAGCAGCGTAGATCAGATATTACTTTACACAGGAATCAATTTCTGTAATTCCAACCGACTTCCCCTTCTAATAGAATTTAAATAACTAGTTCATTCCACATGTATTTTACCCTCATCCCCCACTTGTCTGATATTTACCACTATCAAATTTATACTACCATTTGTTTAAAATATAACTCAGAGCGATTTGTAGCATGAATCCTTCCACATATTCCAATAATACTTTCAGCAAAATTCAGTTAACCTTCTATTTTAAGGTAGTCGCTTCTAACAAAATTTAAACAACATAAATCATTCCACATTCTTTTTACAGTTATCTTAAGATAATCCCAAGCGGCTTCCTGTTCTAATAAGCTTTAAACAACGTAAATTTTGCCCTCATCCCTTGCTTGTCTAATATTTATCACAAATAACGTAGTACTACCATTTGTTTAAAATATAACTCAGAGCGATTTGTAGCATGAATCATTCCACATATTCCAATAATACTTTCAGCAAGATTCAGTTAACCTTCTATTTTAAGGTAGTCGCTTCTAACAAAGTTTAAACAACATAAATCATTCCACATTCTTTTTACAGTTATCTTAAGATAATCCCAAGCGGCTTCCTGTTCTAATAAGCTTTAAACAACGTAAATTTTGCCCTCATCCCTTGCTTGTCTGATATTTACCACAAATAACGTAGTTCATTCCACATGCATTTTACCCTCATCTCTTGCTTGTCTAATATTTACCACTATCAAATTTATACTAGCGTTTATTTGAAAAATAACTCAGAACTATTACAACCAACTTTCCCTTCAAATAAAAGTTAAATAGCATGGATCATATTCAAATGATGCTTTCAGCAAGAGTCAGTTAACCTTCTATTTTAAAATAGTCCCATCTAACAAAGTTTAAACAACATAAATCATTCCGCATTCTTTTAACCACTATCAGATTTATGCTAACGTTACTTTAGAATCTAGCTCAAAGTAGTTTCACCCAGCTTTCCCTTCTGATAAAAATTAGTCCACTTTTTCTACCGGAGAGAGGTCTCAAACCCCCATTCAGTCCTCAACTTTAGGAAGTCTTTTGAAGTATCTAAATTCTCGATCTGCGTTCTTCTGCTTCTCCGAGGGAGGAGGGGCTACCCCCTCCATCTTGCAGCCGCATGGCCAGCCGTTTGCTTTCTCCTTCCGCTTGTCTCTCCTCTCTTCCAAGCGCGTCAGGAAGTCCCGCCTTCAGAATCCTACAATAGAAATCTTGAGCTTCCGAAACAGAGTTAAGACGAAATCTTTGATTCTCAAATGTAACCGTGATGCCGGCAGGGGCCTCCCATCTGTATCGAATCTGTTGACTCCTAAGCTCTTTAGTTAAAAAGGCATAGTCCCTTCTTGCTCTCAACATTTGGAAAGGTATATCTTTGAAGACAATCACGTCCTGGTCATCAACTCGGAGACTGTTATTATGGAACTTTTGCACAATCGCGTTTCTAGATTCTTTTGTAGAGAAATGTATAATTATGTCCCTCGGGAGCTGTCGCTGTTCCGCTATCAATGAGTTCTGGCGATAGATTTTCCGAATCTGCCAATCAAAGTTAAGTCCCGGGCTTCCCAGCGCATGGCTGAAGGCTTCAGCAAATGTCTGTTTCAAATTCTCTTGCTCCTTTTCACGGAATCCTCTGACTCTTATTGAAAATGCCTTCCTATCAAAATTTAGCGTCATAAGCTGTTCTTCGTTATTTCTAATTTTTTCTTGTAAAATTTGAATATTGGTAGTCAAATCAAAATTAGCCTTCTCCAGACTTTCCAATCTGTTCTCTATTTCAGCAGAGTAATCTGACAGGGCAGACACGGCTGCAAACGTATTCGCCTTCATTTGATTAACTTTAGATTTTAGATCCTCATAAAGTTGCAATACAAATTCCTTAAGTTCTTGCTTAAGGGCATTAAATATTTTAAAGAGATATTCCTGTGTTAAAACTTCTCCAGTAGAGGGCGTAGGAGACAAAGGCTGAGTTTCCAAAAAAGATTGTTTAAATTCTTTAGACACATTTGTAGCAAGACGTTTCTTTGATCTGGGTGCCATAATAGATAAACAAGTAAGCAGTGCTTCGCTCCCCTCTATTTCCAAAGAAAAAGAGTTTATTTTGTTAAGGAGCGGTCTGCAGGAAGATAAGCCCGGCTAAGTACATCCAGTAATCATCCACGGAGAGAAATCGCCATTTTAAAGTCTATTTAAACAAAGAAGTCTTTAAGACAAATGGTGCTGGTATTTAAGATAGTAATAAAAGCATAAATCTCACAGGGGTGGTACCCTCCCGTATCAACTCTAGCTTGAAAAAAACTTTGTTTTGTCCTGGGGGGGGCTAGCCTGTCTGGGGCTGCCAAAAAAAAAAAAAGGCAGCTGAGAAGAACTGGCCGGAGATAAAGGCTCCGCTTCGGCTGGATCTAATCTCTTCCACAGCCAAAAAAAGAAAAAGGCTGTGGCTTACGAATAGACCCTAACCTACGGAGCTATCCTCCCTGCCCCTTTCTTAGCCAAAAAGGGGTGCTATCTATGATCTTATTTAGATATACAGACCAGATCTCTGAGGAGCTCGGTGGAGCCCTCCTCGGCAACAGGCCACGCCCACAGGAAGTCCGCAGCAGTTGTGTTTATGTATATCTCAGGCCTGAGATTTCTGGGGTAAAAATAAAAATCAGGGAGCCTTCCCTGCCCAGGAGCCAACAGCTGAAGGCAGTATTTTCAGAAGACCAAACTGAACAATTTCACACCAATAATTATTCCTATATCCCTTATTCCATGGCAGCTTTGTTTCCGAGTAATGTTTAGGGCAAGTCACTTAGCATCAATTGAGCGGAGAGGTGGATAAATTCTGTTTTGACCATTCTGCTGTTTCCAAGACTACCAACTTGAAAAATGGGAGGGCCCAAGAGGACCACAAACTATAACCACCTTACAATTTCCAGTGCTATAAATAGCCTATATGTAATCCTCGAGTTACGACTATAAGGGAGCCTGGTTGTGAGTTGTGATGCTTGTAAAATGAATCATCCATGCGACTGACCCAATTTTACGACCTTTTTGTGGTCATTAAGTGAACCAATAGTTCGCTGTGGTCCGGTTTTATTATAAAAAAACAGCATTTACTTCCATTTTGGGGCAAACCCATCATAAAGTGAGGTACATGATGCAAACAATTAAAAATGCTGGGCCACATTACCAATTGCCCAACATGTGGTCATGTGACCGCAGGGGACAACACTGGAACCTCAGAACCAGGTCTTAAGTACCCCCAGGGAGGCCTACTGTAATTTCAAAAAAGGTTGCTAAGCAACCAGTCGTTAAATCAAGGACTACCTGTAAACAGACTCAATTCCTGGTGACAGAACAACATAGACATTGGATATGTTCTAAGCCCGTGATGGCAAACCTATGGCATGCATGCCAGAGATGGCACTCAGCGTGGCACGACAAAACCGCGCTCGACTAAAGCGGGCCCGATGAAACCGCGTCGCTGACGTCATCAGCAGGGCGACAACAGCGAGCGCGGAGAAAGAAGGGCGCTTTAAATAGCGCTTTGAAAGCAAGCCGATTCAAGTTAAGGTAAGGGTTAGGTTTAGGGTTAGGTTTAGGGTTAGGTTAAGGGTTAGGGTTAGGGTTAGGGTTAGGTTTAGGGGTAGGTTTAGGGTTAGGTTAAGGGTTAGGGTTAAGGGTTAGGGTTAGGTTAAGGGTTAGGTTTAGGATTAGGTTTAGGATTAGGTTTAGGGGGGTTAGGTTTAGGTTTAGGGGTTAATTTTAGGTTTAGCGTTTACAGCGTGCTTTTTTCTCCACGCTGTTGTCGCGCTGTGATGACGTCAGCTACACGGTTTCATCAAGCGCCCTTTAGTCGAACGCGGTTTTGTGGTGGAACCGGCACTCAGAGCCCTCTATGGGCATGCACGCTGTCACCAGCTGCTCTTCTGCTTTCTGGCACATATATGCTGTGCTGGAGCGCTGGAAAATGGCCTGAAAATGGCCAAAACCCAGGCCATTTTCCAGGCTGTTTTCTGGCACCTGCAAAGACCATTACAAAAATGGCCTGAGAACTGCCCCCAAAACAGCCAAAAAACAGGCATGTGCACGCCGGCCAGCTGGTCTTCGGGTTTCCGGTACTCTGGCACACGCACACACATGCGTGCACATTCTGGTTTGGGCACTCATCACTGTTCTAAGCTATACAACTTCTCATCCCAGAATGCAGTTACAATCAAGAAGAATCATTACACACTCTTCCCTCACTCTGGAAAAAAGTGGGAAACCTCTGCGTAGGAATCCATACAGCAGTATATACTTTCAAAAACACACAAGGACTTCCATGGAATATCAGCAAAGATCCTGAGATAGAACTTTTGGGATGGAACACAACTGACCATGCATCCTTCAGAGTCCCTAGGCAACAACAAATCTGATTGGCAGAGCACACTGCCCATCATTACTAGATTGCATGGGGCACATCCAATTTTTACAAAGTTACAGCACCCTATGGAGCTCCTTATCATTCAATAAAATGTCCATCCAGCTTCCTGTTGCCTTCCTTTCTGACACCACTTCTTTGCATAGCCCCACATTCTCTTGAGCATCTCAAGTGCAAAAAAAAAGCATCTTCTACTAATAGCGCAGAGATTGTAATTATTGTAGGAAGTGCAGCCAAACATTGTGGATACTTATTTCCTTCAACACACATTTATCTAAGGAGGATTACATTAAAAAGAAAAAAAGAAATTAAGCAGCAGTTCTACATCCACAAATATTTCACCCATCTAGCAGTTTTTTTCTTTAAAAATGTAAATATGTAGCAGACCAGTAGGGCTATCAGCAACAGCAATAACTTGTCGCGTGGATTCTGTTACGTTTTGCATGATTTAATCTTTTGGAATCTGTAAATCTTCTTGATCCCATACTGGGTGGCACAAACACATCTATTACTTTGTTTAAAAAGCAGTAGCCACCTGTATGGATTATTATCCACCTGGGGATATTCCATTCTTCACGGATGAATTGGACAACCTGGCCTCATTTTAGAGAAGCAAAGGGGGGGGGGGGGGAAGGGACAGACCATGCAAAACAGCGCAGCACGAAGAACAGCTCAATATTCACCTATGGGAGACCAGAGGGCTTCCAAGTCTAAAACTGGATGATGACACAAAGGAATAAGATATAGCCAGGGAGAACTCCGGAAGCCGTCCTCACTGCAGAAGAGATTGAAACCAAATTGAATTAAATATAGTTGGTTTGGCTGTCTCACGTCTGGTACTGGGAATCTGAAGACCTGCAAGGACGAGAAAATCTGAGGTCCACTATTGACAGCTGTTGGGACATGGTATCTTCTGATAACTAGCTCAAGATTGGGACTCTGGAAGGATCCAGTGTAGAATGTCTGCATAGAATCTGGTGCGGATTGTGGTTATTATTGCTCACAAAATTAGGGCCCATAAAGAAACCCATTTGACACTCTTGTCAACCCTTTTTCAAATTATCCCCCTCCCTCTTTATACGCACCTATTGTATCAGGGTAGGCAGGCATCTGAATTCTCACCAAGAACGTAAGAATGTTCATATACAGGTGAAACTCGTAAAATTAGAATATCGTGCAAAAGTTCATTTATTTCAGTAATGCAACTTAAAAGGTGAAACTAATATGAGATAAGACTTATTACATGCAAAGCAAGATAGTTCAAGCTGTGATTTGTCATAATTGTGATGATTATGGCGTACAGCTCATGAAAACTCCAAATCCACCATCTCAGAAAATTAGAAGATTACATACAATCAATAAAACAAGGATTGTACATAGAACAATATCGGACCTCTGAAACGTATAAGCATGCATATATACTCAGTACTTGGTTTGGGCCCTTTTTCCAGCAATTACTGCCTCAATGTGGCGTGGCAATAAAGCTATCAGCCTGTGGCACTGCTGAGATGTTATGGAAGACCAGGATGCTTCAATAGTGGCCTTCAGCTCTTCTGCATTGTTCGGTCTCATGTCTCTCATCTTTCTCTTGTCAATGCCCCATAGATTCTCTATGGGGTTCAGGTCAGACGAGTTTGCTGGCCAATCAAGCACAGTAATCCCACGGTCACTGAACCAGGTTTTGGTGCTTTTGGCAGTGTGGGCAGCTGGAAAATGAAGTCAGCATCCCCATAAAGCTCGTCTGCGGAAGGAAGCATGAAGTGCTCAAAAATCTCCTGGTAAGACGACTGCGTTGATCGTGGTGTTAATGAAGCACAGTGGTCCAAAGTCCTGTGGCTCAGTGGTCCAAAGTCCTCTGAGTATATATGCGTGCTTATACTTTTCAGAGGTCTGATATTGTTCTATGTACAATCCTTGTTGCATTGATTGCATGTAATATTCTAATTTTCTGAGATGGTGGATTTGGGATTTTCATGAGCTGTATGCCATAATCATCACAATTATGACAATTGTGCATTGCATTTGCATGTAATGAGTCTTATCTCATATATTAGTTTCACCTTTTAAGTTGCATTACTGAAATAAATGAACTTTTGCACGATATTCTAATTTTTCGAGTTTCACCTGTACTTCAACACCAGTTACATGAACGGGCTTGTGCATTTGCTCCTTTACCATGAGAAGTAGTTCACTGGTTAAACTAATGTGTAAAGTAGCTATTAGAAAAATACTGCAAACCTTTGAATGTTTGGCATTGATTCTTTGCACCATCCATGTCCTCCACTCAGTCTCTCATAGCTATTGGCTATATATGACTTTTTTGGGAGGCAAGCCATTGTGTGTCAGTGTGTGTGTGTGTGTGTGTGTGTGTGTGTGTGTGTGTGTGTGTGTGCACCTGTGCGTGCACGCACAAATGGAATGCAGTTCCCTATACTTGCCTCTCTGCAAATTTCAAAAGAAGTTTTCCCTCGCCAGCAAAGAGAACTTTGACACCAAAAGGCCTTGTGCTGATTTATGGACATTCTCAATAGCAAGCAAGAAACGATGTGTAAAATGAGGACATTTTTCCACATGAGGAATTAAGGCAAAGCTGACAAGTTGCTTGGCAGGAGATGGCAATTCAAGGCTGCAGTGGTTCAAGGCAATGTTCCCAACCTGGTCTGAGGTTGTTGGATGGGGGTGGGGAGTTGACCCAGAGGAAGAGGGAAGACATAAAACAAGTCACTCTTCTGCACTAATGCCCATTAACACCACTGCACATTTAGGAAAATTCCATTAATTAGCTTTCATGTGATTTATGTTCCTCCAGAGAGGAAATGAAGCAAGAGCCTAAGGAACTTGCACCTTGGATATGGATTTTTCCCCCCAAAAAAGATTTCTACACAGTGGAGGCTAATTCCCAGAAATTGGTCATGATAAATGGGAATCATACACCTTTGAAACTGAGAAAATGGAACAAATAGGTTCCTACCACCCCATCCCACCCTAAATGCCCAAACTCCCAGCTAACCAATTCTTATTTCTCTGGCTGGCAATTGCAGACATTGCATTCTCCACAAATATTGTAAGGACTTCAATTTGGGAGAGTTAACAGTCATAAGTCCTCAATTAATGACTGTCCTGTCTAGTGACTGTTTACAGTTACAACTGAAAAAGGCAATCAGTAAGCAAGAACTACCTCTATTTCCTTCCTGGATAAGCAGCGCTACAAAAAAGGGAGGAAAGGAGTAAGAAATATAAGCCAAAAGCATGAGATAAGGGGAAAAAAATGAAACGACTTATATTTAGTTCTTCACATCTTTCTATCCTTGCAAATCATCCTTGCTTCCACAATGCCTCACATAATATGTTCTTAAAACTTTATTCTTTGGGATGAATTCATTTGTTCAATCCAACCACAAATGTTTTGGATTTTTCCCCTTTCTCTTCATCTAGGAATTCTTGCCTCCTCTTTTGCAATTTGATCCTCATTCATTCTTGCTAAGTGAGATGACCTTGGCAGAAATATATAAGAAGCCTTACCTAGGCGAAAGGGCTGAAACATCTTTTAAGTCCTGAGAAATGAGATAATATTTGGAAGCTGCTCAGGCAGGTGCATCCTTAATTCATAGTATAAGTCTAAGAAGATGGAGGAAATACACATACTCAGGTTTTTAAGTCTCTGTTAGTCAGCAAAGCTGGGTGAAGAGTTTTAATCTTCCTGTGAAATTAATTTCCTGGTCCTTAGTGAGACTGACATTGATAATTAATGTTCAGATCCATAGTCCTTACTGCATCCTACAATTGGCTGCAACCCTAGGCCATAACACGGCATCAGCTGCTTAAAACCTACATATACGCTCACTTCCCCAACCAAGATACCTCAAAGTCACTACACTTTTTATGCATTTATCCATGAATAGATCAAGCAAATAAGGGAACACCCATATTTGTCAGTCTCTGTTAAACCATTCACCAAGCATTCTATTTTTATCCATGCTTTTCTTCCATCATAAATATAGTCCTTCACTTATGACCACAATTGAGCCCAAAATTTCTATTTCTAAGTGAGACAGTTGTTAAGTGAGTTTTGCCCCATTTTACGACCTTGTCTTACCACAATTGTTAAGTGAATCACTGCAGGTCTTAAGTTATTAACATGATTGTTAAGTGAATCTGGCTTCCCCGTTGACATTGCTTGTCAAAAGGTCGCAAAAGGGGATCACATGATCCTGGGACACTGCAACTGTCACAAATGAGAGCCAGTTGCCAGTGTTGTTGTAAGTTCGAACAGTCACTAAATGAACTGTTGTAAGTTGAGGAGTACCTCAAAGAACATTTGTTCTATGCTTTCTCTTAATCAATAAATGCACAATAAACCTTGACAGTTTCATGTTTTGTTTTATCCTCCCAATCTACTTCCAATTATTATTATTTATCAAAATCTGCATTTCCCTCCCTCTCCTAAACATAATCCCTCCTTAGCCTCTCTGACCACATTCTTTGCAAGGAGATAGATAGATAGATAGATAGATAGATAGATAGATAGATAGATAGATAGATAGATAGATAGATATAAAGATTCCTTGCAAAGAATATAGTATCTTTACAAGAATATCTTCCCTTCATCCTCAACTTTTCTCCCTCTTGCGTTTTCCCCCAAAACTTCCACCTTAATCCATTTCTATTCTCTTTATTAATGTAGCTCCATACATGTCTCTGCAACTCTGTAATATCTCTTCCCTCCGTTATTTTCCGTCCGTTTGCTTCTTTTCCCTCCTTCCTTATCCATTTTCTAAGCTCTATTTTTGATTTTACCAGATAATGGTTTAATCTCACATTCAGAACCTCTCAATACCCCTATATCATTCACTAATCATTTCAATCTGCCATCATAAACAATCAAATCAATAATGCTTTTAGCTTACAGTCATTTTCCAAGTGTATGTACGGATTGACACGCTTAAATCTTTTCTTTTCTAAGAGGGTACTCTTTAAATAATCACCATGGCCATTCAATATTAGGTCTTCATTTGATTTTCTCATTCTTGCACATTTATTCATGCCTCCTTACAAATCATTTCCCCTATCCTATCATGGCAATTCAGAATACCGTGTAATTTTTCACAAAACCTGTATCCCACTGGCTAAGTGATATAAGCAATGCATTGACACATGTAATACTGCAAACATGATTCCAATATCATTCAAAGTTATGTATATAAAACCAGTCAGAAGCCTTGGCTAGTTAAGGCTGACAACTGTTGAATTTCATTAATGTAATGTTGCATTTGATGTCATTTTTCTTGTCAGCTTTTACAGCACAGTCATAAAACAAAGAATCAAGAACATTCTGATGTTGACAGAGCGCCCTCTACTGACTACAAAGAGAATAAAAGCACTGTATTCATGTCTCTGAATTAAGTTTGTGTCCTAGTGACTAAGCGGCATGGACATGTATTATTCTTGGTAACAATACAAAAAACATTTATCTGTTATCTTCTTTGCAGACTTCTTTTTGGCTTCCCAATCTGTGTACAACTATGGTAGTATATGGTGACTTTCCATCTAAGAAATTAAGTCTGACCTTGTTTTAGATTTTTTTCCCAGGTCAAAGTTGGCTCGGTGCTGCCCATCAGCTGGACATAAATAGGATACCCTGAGGAAGTCTCACAGTCCATGAGAGAACATTAAAGTACTTTCAGAGAAGTTCCATGGCAAATTAGATTCCTTTTTTCTTCTGTTCATTAATCTGTCTGGATCACTCTGCTTTCAGCCATAGAACATTGCAATTCTGTCTGCGAAATTGGGTCAGAAAGGATTATTCAGGGTCTTTTCAGTTTACTGTATGGTGCCTTCAAAAGATCCAGGCATAATAAACTATCCTGGGTTATCTGGGTAACCCAGATACCTGGGTTTGTACACTGAGATTCCATGTCAATGAGCCAAGCTGAGATATGTCGGATGGTTGCAGATACACGAAAGATGTATCTGCAGGTGGAGAAGGGTATCTTCATGACAGATGAGACGCGGGTGCCTTTGCTGGTCAAATTTTTTTAGTCATAATGCCACTTCAAGGAATAGCAAGGTTTCTGCTGAAGAAATCAAAAGGCTGGGGTTGGGGAAAAAACGGGTGAGAGAAAATACACACAAAATGAAATATTACCTTCCAAAACTCATTGGTAAGTTATACCAACCAGGGTCCACAATAAGCATGTTTCCCAAATGCAAGATAAACAAGCAAAGAATTGTCATAGTCTTTCAGTCATTTCGCAAACTGGTTTTGTCAACAGCCTAGTCATGAATAAAATACTGTTTTCTAAATTAAGAGTCCACTAAGCCCAACTTCACAGTTCAATTAGGTAACCCAAGTCAGTTCATCTTCTAGGGCAGGGGTGTCAAACTCAATCACATCAGGTGACATATTGTACTTTTTTTTGCCTTTGCAGAGCTGGGGTGGGCACGTGACGCACCTGGCCCACGGGCCACCAGTTTGACAGGCCTGTTCTACAGGGTATTTTACTTCAGACACATTAGATGTGAAAAAACTGGAAAAGGTGGGAGGAAAAAGAAGAGGAGGGTGACCACCAGGAGGGTGAATGGACTTACAATAGCAATGACTGCATTATTGGAAGATTTCGAGGAACAGGTTAGGGATCATCATGGGGGGAAAAAACTATCGTTGTGGTCACTAGGAATCAAAAGCAACCTGATGGCACATAATCATCAATCAATCAATATAAAGAGTGCAATGTAGTTCATCAGCTACTACTTTCCACCTACTATAAGAAACTAGCTGATAACCCAGTGTTGTCCGGGTGTTTATTTATAGGGGGAAAATGTCTGGATCAAATGTAATTTCTAATATTGGATTTTCCCCCTTACCAGAGGGGGTTCCCTTGTGGAGTACTGTGAAGCTGTTACCATGGCAACTCCACTGTGCTGTACATTAGAATCCATTTTACAGCAGTACAGTAGATGCCATTTGAAGGCACAACAGTGTGTTTGTAACAGAACAGACGCCCCAAGGGGTGTTAGGGATTAGTATTTGTTTCCAGAGAGAAAGTTATCTGTGTACCAAGTTTGTTTGAAATTGCTTGAGGCGTTCCAGAGTTATGCTGGAACATACACATACACATAAACACACACACAGACAGACAGACAGAGACAGACAGATAGATTCAATGCAGCAAAATTTTCCATGTTATGTGTAGAGACGAGAATAAGATTACAATAAACTCGAGATGATAGAAGTTCTTTTTGGTCCAACCACCTCTCAATTTCACAATGAGGCACTTTGGTCTTGGGGCAACAGAACAATAATTGTTCAATTATATTTTTGACTCCTGTTTCCCTTGTAGAGAAATAAGATATTGTTACTGCTTGCGTGACATATGTCAGTTATTTCAGCTTTTCTCACCACATTATGTCAAATGGCTGCTACAATGTGGGCAAGATACGCAATAAATGAATTGTAGCTTTATATCATTTTATTTATGAATACACACACATACCAATGACCAATGCAAACATTTAGAGGCACCAACCTTATGTATTCAGTTTCACCTGCTCAGCGCAGACGAGAAACTTTTGGAGTTGTTCAGAACATTTGAATGAAGAACTCTGATTTGTCTTAAGGCACTCCTCGAATGCAGTAAATGGCTCGGCACAATCTCGGCGAATCTTCTGAACAATTGGGCTACAATAAAAGTCCCATAGATTTATAAATAAGAAAAAAAATGGACAAAGAACAGTGCAGGAACTTAGTAAAAATGATGGAATGCATTGTTCTCACAGCTACCAAGTTGCAGTGGCTGCACACAGGAATGTTATGAAATTTACAGGCAGATAATGGAGCGAAAGTTCCTCAATTCATCAAAGCTGATTTCCCCAGAAAGGCAAAAACAACACCCCCAGCCCAAGGGAACTTACTGGGATGATGTACATTTGGCCATTTCAAGTTTGAGTTGGTGACAGTCCTGCTGCCAGGAAGAAGGGTTAGCAGCCACACACCGGCCATATTGCTCAGCTTCTTTGTGGCAATGCTGCAAGGTTATTTCCAGAGCTGCCTGCCTGTTTTGAGGGAAACAAGTTTTTTTTTAAAATCCTGAATGCCTTTCAATCAAAGGCAGATAACGACAAAAAGAAAGGCAAAAATGTTTAGTATACCTTTAAAACATTATGAAAAACACATGGAAGTGGCTACTTCTGACTGGTTTAAACACTGTTCAGGAGGCACCACAGTTTACTCACCAAAAAACTGCCAGAACACAACTGGTTTCCCCTCCATTGGGACTTCAAAACTTAATTTTCTCTCTCTCTTTCTCACTAGAGCTATTACACAGCCTTATACCTTGCAGAGTTTCAAAGATAATATTCGTATTATTGTGTAAGTTTTCCTACATCACTGCCCACCATTTACCAGCATGGGTTGTCAAGGTCACAATCAAGACAGCTTTAAAAGGAGATCCAGCAAAGGCTGCTACTTGTGAGGAGCCTCCATCACCACGTGCAAAGTAGCAAGTACAGTACAGGCTGGAAATCCGCAGCCAAAATGCCGCCGTCTGCCGCTCTCCTGCTTTGCCAAACCCATCAGGTTGGCACCTGCCGGCAACCAGTCATTGGGTTATGTATACATTTAATCTGATCCTGTAAGTATTATAGATTGAAACCTCTGCAGATGCAAGTTAAAGACCGAGGAAGCAAGAAAAACTGAGTTTTCCCTTAGATCTGAAAAAGGGCTTTGGAGCAGAGCTTTAAAAAGAGCACACATATACACACTCACATGCCGCACTCGGCTCCACAAAACCACACTCGTTATCCCCAACACGCATGCTCCCTCCCCACCCACCCCCGGACCTCTTTCTGCGCATGTACAAACGAGCCACGGCCGGGCGGAGCTTAAAACCCAGTCACTAGGACACAAGAGAACGCCTCGCGCCTTCGCGCACGCGCGGTTGGGACGCCGCCGTCGCTTTGGCTAGAGCCACGTGTATAGCTCATTCATAAAGGGGCGTGAGCGCGAAGCGTTGGCTCCGCCGGCGCTTGCGAAGGGGCGACGCATGCGCACTTTTACCGCCCAGGCCGGGAGCATGGGCGCTTCATTGGCGCCTACCCCGGAAGTGGAAGGAAGTGAGCCTGAAGCGAGCCGGCGACGGCCGCTCCCGGAAGAAGGATGGTGGCAACAGCGGAGGCCGGTCCCGGGCCGGGGCCGGGAGACGAGTTGGTGCAAGACGTGATTCCATATCGGAGGCGGTCGCGTCTGCTATGGGGGACGGTGTTGCCCTTCTGCGTCCTCTACCCGCTCTGGCTGTGGGCTTGGGGGTCGAGCGCCTTCGCCTGGGCTAGGGGGTCAGCCGCCGGCACCGAGACCCCTGAAGCGGCGCTTCTTTTCCTCGCCGCCATTGGGGTCGTCCACCTTCTCACGGCCTTAGCCGGCTTGTGGAGCGTCAACGTCCACTGCTTGCTCTACTGCTGCTGGGTCAGTCCTGCGCCGGGGAAGGGAACGGGGGACCCAAAGACCACCCGGGAGAGGGTCGCGGAGTGGTGGGTGGGTGGGTGGGGCGGGCGGATCACCTTTGCACAGATTGACATAGCTTTCTCTGCCTGGGGCTTTTGAGATCAGGTATGGGGAAGTGGGGAGAAGCAGACTCTCATTTCCCCACCCCTTTCGCGGGCTTTACAGGTGGTCCTCGACTTACAACAGCTCCTTTAGTGACCGTTCAAAGTTACACTGGCACCGCAAATAGTGACTTAAGACCGTTTTTCAGACTGATGACCATGGCAGTATCCCATGGTCCCATGATTTCCATTCAGATGCTTGACAGTTGAACTCGTATTTAGGACGAGTTGCAGTGTTCAGGATTCATCTTGGGACCTTCTGACAAGCAAAGTCAATGGAGAACCCAGATTCATTTAACAACCACCTTGCTAATTTAAAACTGCAGGGATTCACTTAACAAATAGGGCAAGAAAAGTCATGGGACGAATTCATTGAACACATTTTTTCACTGAACAACACTTTTGGGCTCAGGTGTGGTCATAAGTTGAGGACTACCTGTATTTTATTAAAAGAGGTGTCAGTGTTCAGGTGTGTCTAGAGAGGTTCCTTGCACTCACTGATAAGATGGCCAAACTTTGGAGTTTTAAATCCAAATGCTGTTGAGACTGAAAGGAGAGAACAGCAGCAAAGCCTCATGGAGTCACTGGGATTTCGCTTCTGTATTGTGCTTCTACTTGAGGCTTTGTTATGAAAACAAATAGGACACACTTGCTGAGGCACACACTTTTGTTAAGCTTACTCTTGTTTAATATCCTGACTAGTTTTAATGTGCTCAGGTTATAGTGAGTGGGTTTCTTTTTTTGCACATAAAGGCAGTTTATTCTACATACATTGATTGCTTATTTTGGAATCTAAGGATGCAATAGAATGTGATAGGAAGTGGTCATTTGAATTTTAATGAGTGTAGTTGAATTGGAAGTAAATCTGCTTGAGATTCTTTTCTTTAAAGTCATTGATATGGATGGGATATTTTAGATTGTCTGTTTTCCTTTAAAAAAGAAGCAGCTGTTTTAATGGTTGTGGTTTTTTTTTAAAGAATTGTTAGTTTTAGTCATGATGGTTTTATTTAACATATTTTTAATATTTCTGTAAACTAGTGTGGCTTAAGCTTTCTCCTCAGTTTCTCACCTCTATTCCTTTTTAAAATTATCTACAATATTTATCTTTCATGAACAATTGAGTAGTTCCCAAATTTCCATTCTTGGGACACATATTGTTTTTCTCCAGAAGAAAATTGAGTTTCCCAGAGCCTGCCAGTATCAACATATACATTAGTATATTTCAGTGCCCAGTTTGGAAATTACAGAATAATTGATCAAACCATCACAGTGACTTAAAAGTAGATTTCTAGCTTCTCTTTTCTTTGGAATATTAATATAAATATAAATGCTGCTTGTGATTTTGCTGTGTTAAAACTTCACTGCAAAAGTGGTTGGAGAAGAAATTTGTACAAGATAGGATGCTTGTTCTTTTGCTAAAGGGTTATCCAGTTTCTGGTAAAGATTAGATAATGTCAGACCACTGGATGTTCTACTGTAGTATAATAATTTGATGATAACTGCCTTTTTAACAGGAGCCTTGAGATATTAGTGTACTTTCGTTTTCATTTACTTGCTTCCTTTTGAAAGAGAAGATGAAAAATCCGTAATTCATGGGTATATATTCAGTTTGTTTTCCAAAAAGTCCCAGTTTCAAAGTCATAGAACATAATCTGCCCATGATTGAAAAAGTAGTATCAGTTGGAATGGATAACATTGGTTAAAATGAATTGGTATATTTCAGCAGTAGAACAATAGGCCAACTGGAATCATAATCTGAATTTAAGAACTGTTGGTATCAGGGGCGTTTGGCTTTAACAAAGCATGTACCGTAATAGAATGTAGCTAACAATGACTTTGATCTTAGGCTAGGCCGATTCAACAAAAGATTATGAAACTGTAGCTTTCTGCCTCTTATTGTTATTTAGTGGTGCTCATTTATTTTCTCACCTATAACCTCCTGCATTGTTTAGAAGGCTTCTAAGCCTTCCAGACAGGTCATTTTGCACAGTTCTTTTTATATGCAGGCCTAATGGAAGAAACCTTCACTAATTCTTAAATGATCTGGGGGGGGGGGGGCGGGGAGAAGAGGACTAAAGTGTAACAAACATCTAGATATTGCTTTGCACAGTTGCTTTCTAGAATTGATGCATTGCCATGGTTCATTCATTTTAAGTATTATATGTTCTGTGTCTGATTACTTCAGAAATGTCAAAGGTAAATTGCATTCTTCCATTAGTTATAATACAAAATTTTAAGCCAAGACGTTCTTTAAAACCCCAAGCAAGAGCAATCAAAGGAAGAATTAAGACTTAATTTTTTGGAACAGGCAGTGCATGTGATAAAGTCGTAGGCTTTATTTGAAGCTCGTTTATTTAATGCCTGATGGACTTCTTCTTTTTTTTTGAGAAATTTTTTTATTGTTTTAATTAAACAGAAAGAAAAAAAATCATATTTCTTTACATCTTGTTGAAAGCGTATCGATTGGTTACAAATATATTCCGTGCGTTTCTTCCACAGTCCTTACATATACTTCATTTAAATCATGTTGTACATTTTAAATCAAGAAAGAAAAGTTATACATTTTACTATCCCTGTACCTTAATTCTCATTTGGCTACCATTGTTCAAACATGTTTTTATCTAGAATCATCTACATTAGAAGACACAACCATCCACTGGCGTTCATTTGCAATTTCAATATATCTCCAATACCATTGCACCTTAATGACATATTCTAAAATTAATTCAGTTAAGTAGGATATCTGAGCATTCCCCCACCCAACACACCTGTATGTATCATTAAATATTGTCCATTAACATTTCATTGTTGTTATTGTAGTTAACTAAAGGTTATTTACTAATTATCTCACCTCTCCTCTCCAGGCCCACACAATATTACAACTTTATAACCGTCTTTAAACAATGATTTATTAACAAGATTTATAGGACTTCTTTTGAGGAGAGTGTTTCAGATATGAGACACAACTGTAGAAACAGTTTCTCCTTGATGCTACTCACTTAGCGCCCAGGGGATGCTGTCTTTGATGGACAAGGAGGGAAACTACAGGGTTTCTTTGCAAGAGGCTTGGTTAATGAATCCTACAAAATGATTGCATTATTTAAATTTCTACTATACAAAGTGAAATTTCTAAGGAATTGGCATGGTAATTGGTTACAGCTCAGTGGAAATAATCAATGAAATATTTTGTATATACATCTAAAATTTGTAGATGTATATTAATGAAATATTACAGTAAAAAGAATCTACTTTAAATTTATGGTTAACAAAATTGCAAAGTCGTAATCGAAAGCAAAATTTTAAAAAAATTATCAGGAATTTATCTTATTTTACCATTGCTACCGTATGATCACATTCATGTCACTTGGTTACATCAAATTTTTGCTCTATTTTAATGAGTCTCTTTTTTTCTAAACATGTACTGTTTTCTTCTGACAGCATCTTTTTCCATTTTGCACACACAAAGATTAACAGAATTTTACTTGTGTTAAACATGATTTGATATCAATTTCACATTAAACTGAATATTGCATTATTCAGACACACTAATTGCAACCTACCTGTCTTAAGTTTAAATAAAACCAGTACAATTAATACAAATGTAGCTTTGCCCCCAAGCGCAGCTGTTTCTTCTCTCTTGTGGAGAAAATACTAGATATTGCTTGATTTGATCCAAATTCTAAAGACTGATTGTTCAAACTATTTGCCTTTCAGGTGCGCAGTCCCAGGAATGCCACCTTGGCTAAAGTTGTGCCAACTCCAAATAATGGCTCCGCAGAACTGGTACCACTCCAGCGAGATCAGGTGAGAAATTAAATCATGGTGTTCAGTTGAGGACAGTTCCCTTTCCTCATCAATTTGTTATATCTCATTTAAGTTTGACTGCTGATTTTGACTTAGCACTTTGTGCAAAGAAAAAATTAAGGTATCCAGAAATGTGGATCTGATCTCAAACAGGTTAGGAATGTGTAATCAATGGCTTGAATCCTGAATTGAATCTTCACAAAGAGAAGAGCTGATTTCAACCATCGAGGGGTTTCTAATTTAAGGAAGGAATATGTTACTACCAATGTAACAACGGTTCCCTGAGCGCGCGCTTTGCTCGTGTGCACATGCTTTGCACATACCAAACGCGCTCCACGCACGCCTGTTGCATTTGAAATTAGCTCAAAAATTTAACTTCTACTGCAGCCCCAGTGAGTAAAATAGTTGAGGCGCGGCAATCCGCTCTGCCGCGCCTATCAGCTAGGCTTCAAACAAAGGAAATATAGGTCAGTATAGTGTAGGGGCAAGCGGGTAAGCCCGCCTCATTGTCATAGCGAACCAGTTTGCTCTTAGCTGATCATTGGAGCTATTGATTCTCCCGAACTGGCTGAATCCCATCCCTGCTTTTTATCCTACTTTCCCTTAAGATTCCTTCCCATCTGCAGCACTTGTCTCAACAGATCACAATTGCAGTACCTACCATATTCCTAAAACAATATTCTAGCGGTATCACGAGTTCTGAGTGGGAAGGATGTGAAATTTGACAGAAAATGTATCTCCCCACTTTTCCACTGATATTCTCTTGCCAACAGATACAAACATTTGCTTTTATGAAAATTAAATTCATTTGTGACTAGCAGCTTTATTATTTGTAAAGCTGCAAAATCACAGCTGGGTTATGTGTCGGGTTGTATCCCTTGCTGTAGCGTTTATGTTTCCCTTGGCCTGTTGTAGCAGGGAGACCTGTAGGCAGCTTCCTCATAGTGGGTCACACTTAATGGCAGAAATCTCCAAACTGGCTCCATGTACGCAGAAAGTTAATTTGTGTGTCCTTTCTAGGGAGAAGATGGAGGGGAGGTTCTTTCCTTTGAATTTCAAAAAATCAAATACTTTTGTGAGCTAAGTGAAAGCAAAAAATTCCTTCCTGTGGCATTTCCTGTGGAGCACCCACTGCAGTATTATCAGAATGCTCGTGGTTACCAGGAAGACAAAGAAATCAAAGCAGCAGAAAAAAAATATGGCACCAACAAGTAAGTAGGACAAAGGCGGGCTACAGTATTTATCTATAATATTTATCATAAACTTCTTAAGACAGGAATATCTAAGCTCTTGACCGTTGAATATTCAGCTTAATTAGTCTACAGCTATTGACAGCGTGTTGGTGACATATTACCTAGCATTGATTGCCAGACGGATATGGAAGAGAAGTTTCAAGTTAATAATTCACAATAGCAAAAAATAAAAAATTTATTGCTCCTTATTGCACTTATTTATTAAGCTGATATGCTGCCTTTCCACTGCTCCATCTATCTACATTAAAGTATATGTATATGTCTCCTAGAAGGCTTTTTTATCCCCCAACATTGGCTTACAATTCTATCATTTGTAAATTAAATAAGCTGAATTTAGACACTTAGCAGCCATGAGATTAATTGCTCTCTATTTTATCAAGATCAATTTTATTCCAATCTTATTCCTTTGCATGAGATGGGTCTACGACAGCTGGCCACAGCCAACTTGTTGTAGTCAACTCGGTTTGGCCAACTCGCCATGGAATAACTCACGATGGCCAACTCCCTGCGGGACAAGAGTTACATTAATATTGAAGAAATAGTGGAATAGAATCATTTTAAAAAGGGTGCCAAAGGAGGGATAAAATGAAATGTGCAATGCAAAAATTAAAATATTTTTAAAATTATTTTAAATAATTAAATTGAACTGTTGAATTGTCCCACAGTGAGTTGGCTGTGGTGAGTTGGCCACACTAAATTGGCCAAAGCAAGTTGTCCCATTCTGGCATGCAATTGCATGAATCCTAAGCCCATTTTTACTCATTTTCCTGCCTTTCTACATTCCCAATAACTCATCTTTCCATCCTGTATCGTGGAAGAAAGTTCTTCATCTCATTCATCCAACCCCTCATGACAAGCTGTCTTATCCTATTTAAAGACAGGCATGCCTTTGTAATTAAAAACATTAGCTCTCGAAGGCATAGATCTGCTTTCCTTACCCCAACTGTAGACACAGTTGCTCCCTTTATTCCTACTGTATAACTATAACTTTCTTGTCTTAAAAGCTAAAGAAAAGCAAGACAAAAAACAAAAAAAACTCAGTTTCCACAGCTGTAACCCAGTTTTCATAAACTTGGCACTTTCCCAGTATCCCAAATTACAACTGCTTTTGTTCTTACCGAGTTGTTGATGTGGACTGGAGATATGGTAGCATTTTCAGCTACAATGTATATGAAGGTTCTTCCCCCCCCACCCCTAATTATTCCAGTAGTTATTTAATTAGTTATTAAATATTAAGTACTGATTATTATCCACTGATGATGAAAATTGTGGGACTGACAATGACAACTGAGGAGCAGTCCCGGTTAAGTAGTGCCTGAAGCTTTAAAGTTCTGAGCTTTGAAGGATAATTTGATGAAGCCAAAGTGAAAATAGAAGAGAGCGAGAAATGGGTAAGGAAAATGAAACCTTCATGATCCAAAGCGGAGGTGGAGAATCTGTGATCCTCCTGACAATGTTGTCGTATCTCCCAGAAGACTGAAAGTTAAATGCAGCAAAACCGAAAGTTTTGCAAATTGAGTGGGCTCAAGAAAGGGTGAGTGCTAAAATGAACAAGGATTCTGCTTTTCACACAGGGCAGAAATGGTTGTGCCAGAATTCCTGGAACTCTTCAAAGAGAGAGCAACAGCTCCTTTCTTCGTCTTTCAGGTAATAAAAGCTGTATGCCAAGGCACAACATTAAGTGTATTTTTTTGTTGATGTTATTTCATTGTTTCTTAAATTGACAAAGGGATAAGCAAATGCTGATGTCATTCAAAGCTGTTGATTCCCAGACCATTATGAGTTATAAGCTTTTTATTTATGCAGTTTATTTATGTAATTTGGACTTGTTCAGACGTCCTCAGCAAAGAAAGTGGAAATACTTATATTTATATAAATATTTCATTGTGGCTCGTAGCTTCCAAAAAGTTGCCAAACTGCGTGATCCCTAAAATCCTTTGATTCTGCTTTTCACAGGTATTTTGTGTGGGCCTGTGGTGCCTGGATGAATACTGGTACTATAGCGTCTTCACTCTTTCCATGCTGGTAGCTTTTGAAGCATCCCTTGTCCAGCAACAAATGAGGAACATGTCCGAGATCCGAAAAATGGGTAACAAACCCTACATGATCCAGGTAAGCAAGGGCAAGAGATGATGAGACTCAAACAAAACTTGAAGGCTCCAGTGCTGTTTCCGCCTCCCCCCCCCCGCCCCCATCTGCAGAGATTCTAATGAACTGTTAACTTCCAGAATATTGGAGGTCCTGTCACTCAGGGTGATGTGAATAACAGTTGCTGTTATTCGTTAAGTGGGCTTGCTAAAGAGAGAGGAGCTGACAGAAAAAGCAGAGTGATTGATACGTGGGATTTTCAGTAAGACAGGAAGAGTTGCCACAACCGTAGAAACTAAGATGGAAAGGTGCTTAATTATCAAAAAAATTTCATTTGTCACCCAAATCTTCACATTTTTCTCCCCTTCCAGTATTCACTAGCTCCTAAGACATCTCCATTTTTCTTGGCTTTGTAAATGTATTGGTTTCTTCCATGAAAGCAATGATTAAATTTTGGATAAATTTAGGAACAGGCTAAATTTACAGAGAAAGTGTATATACGTTCCATCCATTTTTTATTCTTACATTCTATTATTTTTATGAACAAATTCTTTTGGTTAAAGCTACCATGAAAGTTACATAGGTGGGTGTTGCTTCTCCAAAGCTACTTCAGCCCAAGGATCCAAAATATTATTTTGCTGCCTCTTTATTTTTCAGGTTTACAGAAACAGGAAGTGGCGGCCAATTTCCAGTGATGAAATAATTCCAGGGGACATTGTTTCAGTCGGTAATGGAGATCCCTTACTTGTCGCAAATAAAGAACTACCTACCTTTTTCTATTTCAAAGGGTTTTTTGGCTTTTGTCTGTATTCAGATACTCCTATATATCAGTAAAACTGCCAGGTATTGAATGAGAATTAGGGCAGAAAGAAGTCTGTCCAGATCTGTGAGGCTGCATTTTCTGAGATAAGCTGAACTTAGGTTAATATTGTTTTTAAGAGGAAGAATTTGCTTGTAAACATGTTACTTTTATGTCAAAAGTACTGTACTGAAGTCCCGTCCCCCCCCTGGCCATTCCTTGTGTAATTTTCCTTGTGAACGTGCAGAAGGCAGCATCGAAGGGGCAGAAAGCATTTGGACCTCACTGGAGAGATTCAGGAAGGCATATGACATACTAGCAAAACAGGATTAATATGTCAGCAACTTTTTCTTGCTGTTCAGTGGGAAAATCATCCTTCATTTGTGCTGCCTAAACAGGCTGAGCTCTCCTAAGATGGGGAAAGAAGAACAGCTTGCAAGTCCTTCACAATCCTTAGAGTAATCTAGATCCCGACTAAGCCCATATTTTCTCCCAACTCCTTTCTGAGCATTCAACTTTTTATTCCAGGCCGCTCTCCCCATGAGAACCTCGTGCCGTGCGACATGTTGCTGCTGCGAGGAAGGTGTATTGTAGACGAAGCCATGTTAACTGGAGAGTCAGTCCCTCAAATGAAGGTTTGTGCCAGGGTTCCAAGTCATAAACCCATAGAAAGCAAAACTCTGAGGCCGATAGGTTCCTCAAAGAATAGCTTTATTGGGAACATCATATTGGCACCTATAGAGTGAAAACAGGCTCTTAAAGCATCCACGGTTTTTTCCTAGTCAAAAGTAAAAGTTTGTAAAAGGGAGAAAAGTCTTGATACGTCACATGACACTGCTGTAGTGACGCAAGTTTGACATCCCTGCTCTGGATCATCGTCCGATTCTGGGGCCAACTCTCATTTGAACAAGGACAATTCTTGTATTCGAGAAAATACGTAATTTATGTAAGCAAAAATATAGATAAAGAGAATTCAGCAAAGACTGGCTGCCTACAGCTCTGCCTATCTCAGCAAATTTTGTGTTTATTGTCTTATTTATTCGCTTATTGTCAATGCTCAAGTTCTGTTTTGTCCTATGCAGGAGCCTGTTGAGGATTTGGATCCTGATCACGTCCTGGATATGCAAGGGGATTCCAGGTTGCATGTCATTTTCGGGGGAACAAAAGTTGTGCAGCATATCCCACCCCAAAAAGCCAGTACTGGCCTGAAACGTATGTAGCAACTAAGCCAGCGTGAACAAAATTGGGAGAAGGGACAAGGGAAGAGATAGGAGAAAAATCAATAAATTATAATTTATTGATTAACATTTTTTTCTAAAATATTGTACTCATATAGTGCTTCTCAGATCACTTTTGTCAGATTCTGAGAAAGAGTAGTGCAACATATTGACTGAATTTACTGATAAATATAACTAGTCCAAGTAGGCTCTTTTCTTCAGCTTATAACTTCTGCCTTTTTGATTTGGATTGGATTGGATTGGATTTATTTCATTTATATGCCGCCCTTTTCCCCGAAGGGGACTCAGGGCGGCTCACAATTCGGTCAGGGAAGGGGGTACAGACGGGATAAAAAGACGAAACATAACAATACACAATTTAAAAACACACAACAACCATACCATTCGAGGAGGGGGGCAAAAGCTCTTTAGCCCCAGGCCTGTCGGAACAGCCAGGTTTTAAGGGCTTTGCGGAAGGCCTGGAGGGTGGTGAGGGTTCGAATCTCCACGGGGAGCTCGTTCCAGAGGGTCGGAGCAGCCACAGAGAAGGCTCTCCTCCGGGTAGTCGCCAGTCGGCCTTGGCCGGCGGATGGAATTCGGAGGAGGCCTAATCTGTGGGATCTGATCGGTCTATTGGAGGCAATTGGCAGCAGGCGGTCTCTCAAGTACCCAGGTCCAATACCATGAAGGGCTTTATAAGTGACGACTAGCGCCTTGAAGCGTATCCGAAGACCAATAGGCAGCCAGTGCAGCTCGCGGAGGATAGGTGTTACGTGGGTGAACCGAGGTACACCCACGATCGCTCGCGCGGCTGCATTCTGGACAAGTTGAAGTCTCCGAATGCTCTTCAAGGGCTGCCCCATGTAGAGCACGTTGCAGTAGTCCAGTCTAGAGTTCACAAGGGCACGAGTGACTGTTGTGAGGGCCTCCCGGTTCAGGTAGGGACGCAACTGGTGCACCAGGCGAACCTGGGCAAATATATGTATGATATATGATGACTTTTAAAAAAACTGCATAAGTGTTATAGTGTTCACATTTGCTGGGGGTAGGGAGGGGTTCACCCAAATCCCCCATGTAAGCTTTATAGAGCTGTTTTACAAAAATACACCATATTTTCCTTTCTCCCTTCTGCAGCTGTTGACAATGGGTGTGTGGCCTATGTTCTGAGGACAGGATTTAATACTTCTCAGGTAAGAACCTCTGTGCTTTTATGTGAAAGCAATTATGCATCTTCATCCTGGGGTTCACTTCTCCAGCAAAAGAAGCAGAACTTGTAATTCGGAGCTCATGATTCTTTCTGACTAACTTACAAATCTAAGATATACATCTCCACTCACCCAAAGTCCGTTAAAAATAGAACTTGAAGCAAAGATGAAATGGTGACGATGTGATTGCTGTTTGTTTTAAAGAAAGCCAATCGTCTGAGTAAATATGGAACAGTTTTCAAGTCTTCCGTCTGCCTTCTACTATTTTGTGTTGTTTACGTTTAATTTGATGCTTTTTAAATTCTTGCGCCTTAATAAAATGTTTCTTAAAACATTAGGGTTTTAAGGGAGTGGCTTGATTTGCTGACAATGTTTTGATAGCCAAAGTACATTGGTTGGTTTGGGGGTTTTTTTGTGCATAATACTGCAGGGAAGGAAATTCCACAATTCCACGAGTTGCAGTTCAGTATGTCTAGAGCAGTGTTTCTCAACCTTGGCGACTTTAAGACCTGTGGACTTCAACTCCCAGAATCCCCCAGCCAGCATAGCTGGCTGGGGAATTCTGGGAGTTGAAGTCCACAGGACTTAAAGTCGCCAAGGTTGAGAAACACTGCTCTAGAGTACTCTAAAATGGGGAACACTTTCTGACAATTTAGATAGTAGTCAAATTTTTTTGTTCTATTCTGTCAATAATTCCTCTGAATTCTAGCAGACTAATTATTCTCCCCCCCCCCCTCTCTCTCTCAGGGGAAGCTCTTACGTACAATCCTCTTTGGCGTGAAACGGGTAACAGCCAACAACTTGGAAACTTTCATCTTCATTCTTTTTCTCCTGGTCTTTGCCATTGCTGCCGCAGCCTATGTATGGATCGAAGGTAAATTTGGGCGTCTAATAAAGAAGAGAAGATAGCATCAGTAGGAATGGCAAGTGTGTTGATGAGTTACAAAAAGGGATACTCAATTAAAACGGCTGCATAATTAAAGGGATAGATCTCTTATTGTTTTGGTTAATTTATTGAAGAGATTACCGTATATACTCGAGTATAGGCCGACCCGAATATAAGCCGAGGCACCTAATTTTACCACAAAAAACTGGAAAAGTTATTGACTCGAGTATAAGCCTAGGGTGGGAAATGCAGCAGCTACCGATAAATTTCAAAAATAAAAATAGATACCAATAATGCCATTGCCCATTGAATAACATATACAGCCTGCCTGTGCCCATTAAATATACAGTAGCCATTGTAAAAATTTGCTCTGCATAACAAATTATTATCACACAATACCGGTGTATTCAATGAAATACTTCACTCACCTCATGATGCTGATGTCCCGCTGTGATGATGATGTCCCGCCTCCTATGACACACGGCACAGTGATTCCTATCATTGGATCACTGTACCAGAGGAGGTGGGACATCGCTATGTGGCTGCTTGCCATAACAAGGAGGAGGTGGGACATCGTTGCAGAGCAGCAGGAGGGGGAGGAAGGGGAACCGTAAGATAACCCTGCATTACATTAGAACGTGAGGAGGGGGGATGGTGCGGTGCACGCTGCGCGGCAAACTGACACAGAGGGAGGGGAAACTCAGGGGCGCTGGGCCATTCACGAGCGTCACCCAGCGGCATGGCCCTGCCCCTTTTTCTCCTCCATTTCAGGCAAATTTTTCACTGACCCGAGTATAAGCCGAGGCGGCTTTTTTCAGCTCAAAAAGTGGGCTGAAAAACTAGGCTTATACTTGAGTATATACAGTAGTTGTTCTTTGCTGGATTCCACAGCATTCCAGCACATTCCTGTAGCCAAAGGAATTTTAAAAAGACAATATTCTTGATACATTTCTAGATTGATTATCAAGGGAAATGTTTCAGTTGATTGTTCTTCAAAAGGTTCAGTATCATGCAGATACTATCCGTAGATTGTCTGGTCTATAGATTAAAACTTTGAGGTCAGAAGACACTTGATTTCCCCTTGTGTACTTACAGTTTCATTGTGCCCTAGCATGTGTTCTGGGACTTAATAATCATCTTAGTCAATTGTACAGCCATGATATATAAATGTGTATCTCTCTTCCTCTTTCCAAGGCACTAAAGACCCCAGCAGGAACCGTTACAAGCTCTTTCTAGAATGTACTTTAATACTAACCTCGGTTGTTCCCCCTGAACTTCCTATTGAGCTCTCCTTAGCCGTCAACACCTCACTCATTGCTCTTGCCAAATTATGTAAGTTCCCAGACTCATGGGAGTATGAGATTGCAAACTTTAAAAGTGTTAAATTTTAAAGAGAATGATATTTCTGATTCCGGGAAACACCCGTCTTTTATACTACAAATTGCTTTGCTTATTGACTTAATTGACTGGGACATTGTGGTTTGTGATACTGCGGCCTTAAATGTAAAAAAAATGTGGTTTGCAAAACTATTAGCAAACTGTAAAGAGCTTTCAAGTATTTCCTTCACCGGATCAACAAAGCAACTGAAATCTTCCCTTGTAATCTCCTATGAAGTTAAGATGACATGAGGAGTTTTCACTTTGCACTCCTACTACTTGCCCTAATGCAACCTCTCCAGAATATTGATCTGACACTCCCAGAATTTGTCACAAAGCATGGACAGTTCTAGGAATAGTAATTTAACACTCAACAGTGGTAAAAGTTTGTGAAATCATTTTGAACTATTTGTAGTCTGCAGAATTGTAACTTACAATGGGCCAAGTCCTGTTAATGGACAAAGAGATTCTAGTTAAATAAAGAATACGGACAGAGAACTATGCCACATTTTTACAGAACACACCGAGCCGATGTTAATTAGCGAAAAATATATGAGTTTGGTTAGGGGAGAAATTAATTGTGATTTTTAGTCAATGAGTGGCCTTCCCCTGTTAAAAAAAATATCCCATGGTGTTGGTTGCTGCTATTAGAATATGTTCTTTGCTGCATACATTTCTGGATGAACACACCTCAATTAGAAGAGATCTCCAAGATCTCTCTTGTTGATGCTTATAACACTGCAAGGGCTACAGAACCATTGCCAAGGATGTTGGCTTCTATGAATCCACATTTAGGCAGTTAATGTGGCAATGGAGAATCTGTTAAGACAGGACATCCAAGGGAAGATGGCCAATTGAGGACAGCTCCTCAGATAAGCAGAACTAACAATTTGCAACCTTCTACCAAAAAGCCAAAGTAGATTAGCTCCTTTTGATCTCTGGCTTAAAGAGAACAGCCTGAGGTTGCACAAGCAGTTTCTCCTTATGGTCCTTACAAAAGAACCTGTTTAAGGCGCTAAAGAAATTTGTAATAAGGATTAACAAACCCTGGAATGATTATAGAGAAAGACTGTTTTGTACAAAAGAAAAACAAAGACTATAAAGTTGACTTTATTCGATCAGGGATAACAATTGATACGTTGTTATTCTGGTGGATTTTTTTCTGTTTTTAATAGTATCTTACTTCATTTGACCAAAATGGATCTGATGTAAAAGGTTTTTCAAGTAAATAATTATGTAATTCTAATGTTATACTTAAATTGGCTTTTACACTTGTTTTTCTTTAACTAAAGTAAGGAAGTTTGGAATTATTTTAAAGGAGAAATTATTTCTTTTTGCTATGTTTAACTTTGAAGGGGGGTTGCCTCTGCTAGGATAGTGGGTGCATTTTATACTTGTGAAATATGGATATGCCTATAGAGTGAAGATATGGGACCTGTATTTGAAGATAAGACATTATGTCGAATATTGTCTTATTGGGCTCCTGTTTTTATAAAGAGGAAATGGTCCCTTTTTGTTTTGTTAAATTTGGGTTTTTTAATTTTGTTTACATCAAAACGTTGGGACCATTTCATGACTTTTAAATGGGATTTTGTTATAGTTAAGATGTGGAATGTTGAATTTTAAATATGCTAATTGTTAAAATCTTAGAGCTCTAGTGGATCTTTTGCTGTGTTTTACCTATTATTAAGAAATAGTTTATGGATTAAGCATTTTATATTTGTTAGTTAAGAGGAAGAGATTAGGATTATTCTTGCCACGAAGAGGTTAGGGAGTCATTTTCTTGGCAGGGAGTTCTTTTTATATATTTTTCTTGCTATTCTCCCCCCTCCCTTTTTTAAAATTTCTATTTTTACTGTTTTATTTAAACGTTCAATACAAGTATTTGTGTGTGGGGAGATTATGCCAAGTGACTTTTACTCTTTCTAAGAGTAATCAATCAATAATCAATCCCAAGAGGCGGACAATCCCAGATAGCAGCTAAAGAATCTGAAGACCACTTTTGTACTGCTGGATGCCCCTATTCAGAAATCCACCATAAGGAGAACTCTGAAGAAAAATGCAAGGACTTTAGGGGGGAAATCTCTGCTGCCCATAAAGAATTGTTCCATTATTCTCATGTTTGTCAAACATCGCCTGGTTGTTGGAAAGTATTCTGTGGACAGATGAGTTGAGTTTTTTGGCATTACTGAGAACTATTATGCTTAGAGAAAATGAAAAACTGCACTCCAGCAAAAAATCATTAGTAAATTCTACAAGAGAATGACCAAATTTTTGTGCATGAGCTGATGAATGTAGGTTATGCAGCATAACATACTGGTGCATTTACAACAAGAAGACTAAAAAAGAAGAAATGTAATGTTTTTGGAATGGCCAAATCAAAAGCTTTACCCTAACCCAACTGAAAAGTTATGGCGTGATCTGTCATGCAAGACAGTGCAAAACAACACTGAGCTGAAGTAATTTTGTACAGTGGAATGGGCCATTAGTTCAGAATACTGCTGAACTAATATGCCAGATTTATCAGCATATTGAGGAAAAGATTGGTTGAAAGCTGCTAAACTTCCTTAAAGTTTCAGGTTTTTCAACAATTACAATATTGACTCAGTACCTTCAGTCAAAAGACATGGCGCAGACTATTGTTTTGTAATTAGTTTAAGTGAAAATTCTGTCAAAGCCTTAAATGAAACTCAGAACACATTGTAGGTTGCAAGTTCTAGGATTTTTGGATACTTCTAAAGTTTTAACAAACTTTGAATACTGAAGTTGGAGAGGATCACCATAAAGATTCTCGATGGATGTCCTTGGCCTGTTTCTGCTTAAATTGTTTTATTATCTCTGGGATTTCTAGGTCATTGGATTGAGTGAGAAATATGCTTCCTTGTTAATTTGGCAAAAGAGCCATGGCGCTTTCTTCTCCGCTCAATTCCGTCTTTCATTTTTGGGGAATTGAAATCATCCTGGCCATAATTTTCAGGGTGTCGTATGTGGTGGCCTGGGTTCATTCAGATATATAGGACGGAGATATTTTTAAATTGGTAAATACAATGTGAGTGATGGGAATAGATAGGGGATATTTATAAAAAGTAAAGAAAAGAAAAAAACAGACTTTTATTATTGCATGCTCACCTATATCTGTCTTTTGTCTCTTGCAGATGTTTATTGCACAGAGCCATTCCGCATCCCCTTTGCTGGCAAGGTCCAGATTTGCTGCTTTGACAAAACTGGCACACTCACCAGTGACAACCTTGTGGTGAGAGGTGTGGCTGGGCTTAGGTAAATCCAGGCTGAGGGAAGCAAAGTTGTTTGGAATTTTTTTCGGGCCCATTGACTTACCCACGGTTTCCTTTTCGTAGTTTCCTAATTTCCTAAGAGATTAGTTATGTTTAAGTTGGGAGTCAATTGTTTGAGCCTGTGGCCTTTTGATCTTATTGTAGAGACGGGAAAGAAGTGACACCTGTGTCAGACATTCCAGTTGAGACTCATCGGGTCATTGCCACATGTCATTCCTTGATGCAGCTGGACGATGGGACACTGGTGGGTGACCCACTGGAGAAAGCCATGCTAACTGCTGTGGATTGGACTCTGACAAAAGGTAGGCTGGGGTAGCTCCTGAGCGCCCTAAAGCAGCTTTTCCTGCTCTCTGTTTTTATAAGACCACGGGCATTTTACAGAAACATGCAGTAGATTTTCTTTTTTTTTAATTGAAAATTTTAAAAAAGCTTTTACAAATATTTACCTCCCCTCCCCACCTGAACACAACCCACCCCAACCTTCCCCCCCCCCAACAACTTCCCAGAACAAATACAGGGTGTAAATCTTTAACAAACATATTCTAAAATAAACTTAAAGAAAGTTAGTATCATCTTTCATTTGAGCTTTAACTCCTCCTTTGTTAGGCTAACTAACTAACAGATTATATCGTTCCCCACTTTTTCAGTCATAAACTATCTGGAATATCTTAGTCCCGTATTTATTTTGAATATAGTCAATCCATCTTCTCCACTCCAGTTTATATTTCTCATCTGATTTTCTGAGTTGCAAGAAACTAAGAATGTAAATGCCCATCTGTGTTCTACGATAACAGACTTTATTTGGCCCATGTACAGAGAATACGTCTCAAATGTGCAGAATAACTTTTTTTTAAAAAAAGGGTTATCTGCACTTTTGTTGTTGGAATTTATTGATTTAATCCTACATTATCAGCCTAAAGTCAGTTTGTAAATTCACTGGCCATATAAATAGTAACTGGGAAACTCACAGTAGGTGGACCTTAAACTCTTCCCTTAAATAATATCCCATTGAGTCATCTACTGTGAGCATAGAAAGCAGGAGAAACTATTGCTAGCTAAACGGTATACTGATGGTATATAGTTGTATACTATATTCAACTCCAAAAGCAGCTTTTCAAGATTTAAGAGATGCGCAAGATGTAGTTGATGTGCTGAGAATATCAGTGATACTTTGCCTGTTCCAACATCTGTTATTGTTAATAGTTTCTTGAGCTCAACATTATATATTTCCTATGTCCCCTTTACAAGTTTTTAATGAATACATCTCCTTAATTTTTAGGTCACAAGATCCTTCCCCTAGAACTATTATTGCTGAGAAACAAATCAGATATGGAATTCTGATCCTAGTCAATTTAGACATATTTCACAGTTTATTAGCAAAAAGAGAAAGAAAAAACCTTTTCTCTATCTCTTTCCTTATGCAAAAAAAATGTTTTTTTTCAATGTGAGTGAACCAACACATGGAACTACATGGTTTTCCCAATATAAATGTGTACATTGCAAAACATTGCATCTTTCACAACCAGTTCACCTTGGGGAATATTCAAATCATCAGTTTCACACCATTCTCCTCTATTATAATGGAGCTAGCAATATCACTCTAGAGAATGTGGCTAGCTCAAGATCACTCAGCTGGCTTTTGTGCCCAAGGCAGGACTAGAATTCATGATCTTGTGTTTTCTAAACTGATGCCTTCACCACTATACCAAACTGCAAATATCCTATGGATCGCTGCCTGAATTCCTACCGCTCTTGATTCTGGAGATGGCAGTAAATTGAATATATTTTATGGGTCTAGGATGCCCAGTCTCTGAGAGTGCCTCTGCTCCTGTAAAGGGATTATGTGATTAGGGTCCCATGGTTGAAGAAGGGGAGAAGATGTTCTCCTGGCATTTAGATAAATGGTACAAACAAGGGCTGCTTTTGTCTCCAAACAACCCCCTCCCCCTGGGAATCCAAAGGGAAGATTACCGCTTGTAATGTTGAACCCTTTCAGGATTTCCCGATCTCTTTGTTTCCAGATGAGAAAGTTTTCCCCCGAAGTATTAAAACTCAGGGACTGAAAATTCACCAGCGCTTTCATTTTGCCAGTGCCCTGAAAAGAATGTCGGTCTTGGCTTCCTATGAGAAAGTCGGCTCCACTGATCTGTGTTACATTGCAACTGTGAAAGGGGCCCCGGAGATGCTGCATAAAATGGTGAGCTCTTGTCTGCAAATTCCTTCCCTATGTGCATGTGGTGTTATTCTTTTGAAAGGTAAATGGTTTCGAAATATTTTACATGAAACAGTATATACATTTTAACAAACATTTTTTCAAGTTGTAGGACAGGATAGGACAGAATAGTTGGAAGGGACCTTGGAGGTCTTCTAGTTCATCTCCGCTGCTCAAGCAGGCGACCCTACACCAGTGATGGTGAACCCTTCTGGCACTGAGTGCCCAAACCAGAATGTGCGCACACTGGAGCGCCAGAAACCCAAAGATGAGCTGGCTGATGCGCATGCATGGGCTGACACCTGGTCTTTGGGTTCACACGTGAGGAGCAGCTGGCCGGCGTGCATGTTCACACCAGAAACCAGAAGAGCAGCTGGCGATGGCATGCATGCCCACAGAGAGGGCTCTGTGTGCCACCTCTGGCACGCGTGCCAGAGGTTCACCATCACTGCCCTACACCATTTCAGACAAGTGGCTGTCCGGTCTCTTCTGGAAAGCCTCCAGGGACGAAGCACCCACAATTTCTGAAGGCAAAACTGTTCCATTGTTGAATTGTTAACCAGTGGAACAGTTAATGGGATTAATTAATTACACACCTATGAAATTGATGCCTTGAATGTATGCAAATCTGAGTTGCTTTGGCATGGGAAATTCTGAATGGCTTTTGGATAGCTGCACAAAGAAGCTTGCGTTTGTTGCGTGTGCCTAATTGTTGATGATATTTCAGTTGGTCAAACCAGATAGAGTTGGGAAAGAAAACTCCAACTACACCATTGCCACATACAAGTGGAGAAATCTGTGTAATTACTGCAGAAAATCATAGCCTGTACGTTTCACCTCCACCCATGTTTCCATTTTGAATGGTCATCAGTTTTTAATTGTGAGAACATTTTTCCAAGTCTTGGAAAATAATTTTCAGAATACTATGACGTAATATTACCGTAGATGGGAACAGAGTGAGAACAAAGTCTTGGCTTTGCTCACCAGATTGGAATGTGATACAAGTAGTAAGTTAAGAGTTGCAATCAATGATCAGCTGTGCTCCAGTACTCTGGAAAGGAGAATAAGATGGAGTCGGTGTTTGTTGCTGATTACTCGGTTCCACCACAAAACCACGGACAACAAAATCGCGCTCGACGAAAGCGCGTACGTGACGTCATCACAGTGCGACGAAAACATCGCGCTGTGATCGATAAATGTAAAAATAAAGCGAAAACCTTACCCTAACCCCCCCAAACCTAAACCTAACCCTTAACCTAACCCTAAATCTAAACCTAAACCTAACCCTTAACCTAACGCTAAACCTAACGCTAACCCTTAACCTAACGCTAAACGTAACCCTAACGCTCTAAACCTAACCCTTAACCTAACCCTAAACCTAAGCCTAACCTTTACCTTTATGTGAATCGGCTTGCTTTAATTTTATTTTTATTTCAATTTTTAATTTTTTTCGTCGCGCTGTGATGACGTCAAATGTGCGCTTTCGTCGAGCGCGCTTTTGTGGACCGCGGTTTTGACGGGTCACGGATTACTCCAATGTCTGATCTGCTATACTGACTCTTAACTTGATTTATTCATCTGCTTTATACTCTGCCTTTCTACCTCAGTTAAAGGCAACTTCCTTGGCTACTGACAGACGAATCCTTCATAAAGTTGATAAAGACTTTTCATAAAGCCAACTAAACTAGTATCTGTCGCAAGTGTGTTCTTTAAAAAAAGAAGGCATAATGATGATATTGTATTCTGTCACATTTTTAAAAAATGTGTAGTTGCTCTTCAGGAATAGACTTCTTTTCAGAACAGGGAAGACTCGTTGACAAATGGTGAGCCGGGTATCACAAGGCTTATTTTTGAGGGTTAGCTGAAAGGATCCCGTATGTAGATTGACGTTCTACTAAATGCTCCTCATGATCCACCAGCCGATACAGGTAGTTGTTGTGGCCCAACAGGAGCCGTTGGAGCTGCCGATGTACTCCGATAGCGAGGAATCCTATGAGTCTGCTATGGAAGATGTGGAGGACCCTGATCAGGGTTCAGACTAGGAGCAGGGACCAGAGAGGCTGGTTGGCCACCAGGAGGCACCTGAGGCATGGAGCAGTGGGGAAGATCAAGGGGAGTTTGTCCCTGACGCCAGGCAACGGAGGGCGGAGAAACAGAGGCAGCAGTTACAGAGACAGACTCATAAGAGATAATCAAGCCCAGGTGGTTGTGGCTTGGCACCTCCCAAGAGAGTATATAAAAAGAGACTTTGGGAGGAGTCCTTTTGCAGGACACAACCGTTCGTAACAATCTTGAGGAACTTTGTCTGGTCTGTTTTGTATTTCCATCCTGTTTGGTTTGGGTTGCTGCCAACCCTTCTGGAATGAGAGTGTTGTATGGGCTTTCAGCCAACAGAGTTGTAATTCCTGTGATTAAAGAGTGGCAAATAGCCAAGCCTGTGTCTGCGTTACTCACAGGCCGGAGGGGGGGGGGTCAGAACAAGTAGTCCTTGACTTGTATGACAGATCTTGCATTTAATGACCCTCACAACATCTCTGTGGTCATGTGATCAAAATTCCCCCCCCCGGCAACCAGTATATCACAGAAGTGAGTACACCCCCCTCACATTTTGTAAATATTTTAAGTATATCTTCTCAGCAGTTTAGACATTAATGTCTGTGTGTTGCGTTTTGAGGGGACAGCACATTTACACTTTTATACAAGCTGTATTCTCACTAATTTACAGTGTCACATGAAAAGATATCCTTACATATTTACAAAATGTGAGGGGGTGTGCCCACTTCTGTGATATACTGTATGCATTTAGGATGGTTGGGGTGTCCCGGGATCATATTTGCAATCTTTTCGGTCAGCTTTTGACAAGCAAAGTCAATCAGGGAAGCCAGATTCACTTAACAGCCAAAAGGTAAAATCAGGTGCAATTCGGTTGCTTTTCTTAGCAGCAGAAATTCTACTCCCAATTGTGGTTGTAAGTCGAGGACAATCTGTATTTCTCCACTTGATCAGTTAACTCCTATTTTGTATGGTAAAGTAGAGCAGGTACCTCCAACACTCCTGGTACCCTCCAGCTATATTAGGACTATTGCTCCAGTATCCTCAACCATCATCATTGGCTGCGAATTTGGCAGCCATTATGCCAACATACCTGGAAGGATGCTCATTTGGAGCAATATAACATTGGCTGAATCTTTTCGTTGGTGTGTGTGTGTGTGTCCAGTTAGGAGGACCCTGAACTTCTCGGTGTGCGTGCTGGAAGTCTCTTTTGTATCCCATAGTGACATGTCTGTCCTTCCTACCGCCACACCCTTCTATGTGAACGCAACTATGAGTTGGCTTAGTGATTTTTCTCTCGGTAGTATTTATTGTAATGGTTGCTGTCTTTTTGTGCAGTTCTCTCAGTGCCCAAGTACCTATGATGCTATTCACACAGAGATCTCACGTGAGGGAGCCAGAGTTTTGGCTCTTGGCTACAAAGAATTGGGGCACCTCACTCATCAGCAGGTAAGTTTCAAAACTTCCCCCGCAGCTCGTATGTGCCATAAGATATATTGGTGCTTTGGGACATACACTCAATGAATGATACTCTATCTAACTCAATAATCCCGTTAGATTTATAGGTAATGGCTTATGTGCTCCCTTTTGAAAATGGGGTGTTCTTTCCTTTCATGTCACACTTTGGGCTGGGGAGAGCACTGGGAGCAGCCAACTTAATTGAATTATTCCATTTTCTTCTTAGTCACAAACCATCCTCTGCATATTCTGGAGGTCTCATTGAAGACTGACAGAAGAGTAAAGTCTGTCAGTGCCTCCTTTCTTAATGTGAAGCCTTCCTCTCCTCTAATTGTCGGAAAGAACTACAGAATTCTAAATAAGCAGAGGGAAGGCCGCTTCTCATTCATGTGGCAAATTTACAATTAAGTCTGCTTTTGAGGGGCAGGGGTGGTGGCGGCTTAGGCAGTATTGTGACCAGTGGTGGGATTCAGTGGGTTCGGACCGATTCGCATGAACTGGTTGTTAAATTGCTGCCACCACCACCTCCGGCTATCAAAGTGGATCCGCCGCACTGCAATGGAGAAGAGGGCAACGGAGCAGTCAGCGTGAGGGAAGGAGAAGGCCGATTTCTTCCTTCCCTCGTGTCAGCCACTGCGTTTCCTGTTCCTCCATTGCAGAGCAGTGCCCAGGATCCCCTTTGATAGCAGGGGGGAGGGGGATTTAACAACTGGTTCTCCCAGAGTCTGGTTAGCCGTCGCGGGAGGCTTGTCCCACATGTGCGCCGGAGATGGGCCACATGCCTCCCACAACAGCCAAACTGACCCTGGGCAGAACCAGTTGTTAAATTATTTGAATCCCACCACTGATTATGATGCAGCACTCAGAAGGCAAGTGGCAAATGGTTGCTACTTGGAAAGCTGCTCTGTAACAGATGCACAAGGCAATGGAGAGGGTGAGGGAGTTAGAAAGGGAGCAAGAGGGCAAAATAATTAGCCGTAGAAGTGCAGGCAGCATGGCCTTGGATAGCAAAGCCTTTCGTCAGCGATTGCAGTACTGTACAGAACTGTGCAAATCAGGGGGTACAGCCTGCTGTCGCTGTAGACCAGGAAGCAAGCAAGCAATATGGAGAGAAGCAAGCAAAGCAAAAAGCATGAATGGAGCAACTGGTGTGAATTAGCTTCCTGGGTATGATGAGAGTGTTCTGGGATATGAACCCTCCTAAATTGAAATGCACTGCAAAGTTTAGACTGAGAACTAAACTTGAGGACAGATGGTTTCCAGTGAATTTAAAGAGCAGGAGAAAAGTAGGGAGGGGGGCAGTTGTGTTGGAATGGGTTGTTCTAGGAAGGGGACCTACTGGCAGAGATTGTATTCATGCGTTGTATTATGGCGTGGTTGGCTTTGTTTAATTAAAAAAAAAAGGCACATTGGTTATTGTATGGGATGCAATAGACCCAAATCCGTAACCAATTGGAAATCAAGGCTCACGTAGGTATATTATTAAATCAGAACAAACATGGAATGAAAGTAGAATCATAAAACCTGGAAGTCGTAAAGATGTTGGAGCCGGGAGGAACAAAAATATTTAAATATAATCTGGATTTATTCCTTAAATACACTTAATTATGTGACTTTTAGGAAGGCGTGCAATAAGTTTCAATTTATTGGGGGGCAGAGTTTGAGATTGGGGGAGTGTTACATTATTGTAAAAATGTCTTAGCTATAATCGGCTTTTGTGTTTCCTATCCAAAGGCACGAGAAATAAAGCGGGAGGCCCTGGAATGTGACTTGAAGTTCACAGGCTTCATTGTGGTTTCCTGCCCTCTTAAAGTCGACTCCAAGCCAGTTATCCGTGATATACTTAACGCTTCCCACCGTGTGAGTTGTGGCTGAGAAACTGGACGGAACCAAGAAGAGGGGCCTAGGCAAATGTTTGAGCCAGTTTGCATAATTTCACGAATTCTTCCTAATTCTTCCTCCCCCTCTTCACGTTTGTTGGATCTGCCCTGCTCTTTTGTCACCTCCTCCAGTCCAAAGGGATAAAACATATTACAGCATCTTTTTGTCTTAAATAAATTGGCTAGGGCAGCAGAATAACTCTTCAAGAAGAGTATACGGACATTCTCAGGCATCCCGGTTGTGGTTGTCCCAACGGTGCTTTTTTCAAGAGGCAACTGGACTTTCTGGTTTTTCTTTGAAGACGTTTCGCTTCTCATCCAAGAAGCTTCTTCAGCTCTGACTGGATGGTGGGGAGTGGAAGGATTGATACTCCTTGCAGACAGCTGGACATTTGCATTCCTTTAGCGTTCTTTAAGGTCACCTGGAGGTTTATCTGTGTCATTGAGGTCCCTGAGTGGTGCAAACTGGAACCAAAGCATAAACAACCACTTCATAAATGCACGGCACAACGGTTCCACCCCAAAACCGCGTTCGACTAAAGCGCGCTCGACGAAACCGCGTAGCTGACGTCATCACAGGGCGACAACAGCGCGGAGACAGAAGCACGCTGTAAACACTAAACCTAAAAACCCCTAAACCTAAACCTAACCCCCCTAAACCTAATCCTAAACCTAACCCTAAACTTAACCTAACCCTAAACCTAACCCTTAACCTAACCCTAACCCTTAATCTAACCCTAAACCTAACCCTTACCTTAAGTTGAATCGGCTTGCTTTCAAAGTGCTATTTAAAGCGCCCTTCTTTCTCCGCGCTCGCTGTTGTCGCCCTGTTGATGATGTCAGCGACGCGGTTTAATCGGGCGCGCTTTAGTTGAGCGCGGTTTTGTCGTGCCACGTGGCACAACATAGGAGAACTAACAATCAGGACTAGATTCAGCAGTCCATCTGCATTTAAAAGACACCGGCCACTCTTTTGAAGACAACAAAGTCCATATTTTGGACAGAGGGGATCGCTGGTTTGAAAGAGGGGTTAAAGAGGCCATCTAAGTCAAAACTGAACAGCCCTCTCTCAACAGAGGGGGAGGGATATGACATTGTCTATCTCCAATCTACCACACAGTCCTTTCAACAGTTCCAAGAAGGCTCCACACTCATTTGCACCACTCAGGAGACCCTGAGGACAGAGATAAACCTCCAGGTGACCTTAACAACTCTCTGAAAATAATGCAAGTGACCAGCTGTCTGCAAGGAGTAGAAATCCTTCCATTCCCCACCATCCAGTCAGAGCTGAAGAAGCTTCTTGGATGAGAAGTGAAACGTCTTCAAAGAAACACCAGAAAGTCCAGGTGCCTCTTGAAAGAAAGCACCTTTGGGTCTTAAAGAACAGCTAAGCAAACAAAAACAAAAACAAAATCCTGCAGGAGCAGATGAAAAAACACCCACACCCAGTCAGGCATCCCGTTTCCCTTTGGGAACTGAGCAACCCAAGCAAGCTTCCAAGCATAGTATTGCTACTATGGAAGGTGAACAGCTCTTTTTTTGCATAGTGTGTATTTCTCCTATTTGGAATGGAGGACATAGGCAAGCACAGTGTTTCCTTTTTTTGCAGCCTGGGCATTCCCTCTTTATCCTCTTGATTAGTTTAGTTTAGTTTAGTTTAGTTTAGTTTAGTTTAGTTTTGGTTTATTTGTATGCCGCCCTTCTCCAGGAGGGACTCAGGGCAGTGAACAACTCAAAGGGGAAAGGGAACATAAACACAGTACACATAATTAAAATACATGAAAATCACACAGCCATACCAGTCGAGAGGGGAGGGGAACTCATCAACCCCAGGCCTGCCGGTACAGCCAGGTTTTGACGGCTTTCCGGAAGGCCTGGAGAGGGGTGAGGGTCCGGATCTCCGCGGGGAGTTCATTCCAAAGGGCCGGAGCTGCTACAGAGAAGGCCCTCCCCCGGGTAGTAGCCAGATGGCATTGGCTGGTGGACGGAACCCGGAGGAGGCCGACCCTGTGAGATCTGACGGGTCTTTGGGAGGTAATTGGCAGCAGGCGGTCTCTCAAGTACCCAGGTCCAATACCATGAAGGGCTTTATAAGTTACGACTAGCACTGATCATTAGACACGATGGGATGTCCTTATCTGAGAGAGACAGAGGACCAAAACTGTCTTTTTAAAACTGCGTAGGGGGGGGGCGGGGGGGGGAGAGGCAACATATACCCATCAGCCGGGCTGCATTTTTAATAAGCACATGCCAGGAGGCTGCTTGTGTGCGCACCTTTATGGCAGTCTGCTTCTTCAAGCAGAGGTTCTGAAGCAGATCGTCGTTTCTGCAGAGCAGCTTCCCTGCACGTTGCCTGTAGTCAGGTGGCACAAACCTGCCCTTTAACCCCACTTTACAGGTAGTGATGATCACAGGTGACAGCCCACTGACAGCTTGCCACGTGGCCCAGGAGCTGCACTTCACTCAAAAGGAGCAGACGCTCATTTTGCAGTCACCTAGTAAAGGTAAAAAAACCAAAAATCACTGGGGGGGGGAGGGAGGGAGAGAAGACAGATGCTGCCGCCACATTGCACAGCGTGTGATCACCTTATGCAGCATTTGCTCTGTAGGACAATATAAGCCATCACACCTAGCCCAGGGGTGTCAAACTGGCAGTCCATGGGCCGGATGTGTCATGGGCAGGCCACGCCCGCCCCAGGTCCACGAAGGGAAAAAACATGATGGCAACGTGACGGCGCGAGTTTGACACCCATGGCCTGTCCCTTTTTCCTGGGATTCAGTGGTATTTTGGTTGTTGCTGTTGTTTTCAAAGGCTGTCCATTGGTGATTAGTTTTCAAGCTGTGGTGTCCGGGATCATTATTCCCCTGGTATCCAACACTACTACATTTCCGGCATGAGTGCTACCAAACAGACAAGCACCTCCCTGTGCCTAATTCCCTTCTCTGCTCTAGGCTTCAGTTGGAAATGGCAGTCCATCAACGGCACTACTGTCCTCCCAATTGTCCCGGACTCACTGCGGGAACTGACCAGCAACCACAACCTGTGCATCACAGGGGAAGGTCTCGCTCACCTGCAAGCTACAGACTCGCAGCTGCTGCTTAAACTCATTCCACACATCCAGGTCTTTGCACGTGTTGCACCCAAGCAGAAGGCAAGTGGTCTTTATCTTTAATGCCCAGCCCAACTGCTCCTTGGCCGATTGACGCAAAGATTGCAGGTTTATTTTGCTAAACCTTGCCTGAGAATAGGCACATCTCTTCCAGAAATAGTGGTACGGTGTTAACCATTCTCTGCAGTAGCTGCGGAGAAACTGGCCTTCCAGCTGGTGGTGGTGACTGCAGTTTCCAGTCCATTTCAGCAGCTACAGGTAGTCCCATTGTGCCCCAAATTTCTGTGGTCAAGTGAGCCAGTCGTTAAGTGAGTTTTGCCCCACTTTATGGCCTTTCTTGCCAAAGTTATCACATGAATCACTGCAGTTGTTCAGTTAGTAACCCAGATGTTAAGTGAATCTGGCTTCCCCACTGACTTTGCTTGTCAGAAAGTCGCAAGAGGGGATCGATCACATGACACAGCAACGGTCATAAATAGCAATCAGTTGCCAAGCATCTGAATTTTGATCACATGACCATAGGGATGCTGCAAAGGCATAACTGAAAACCGGTCATAAGTCGCTTTTTTCAGTAGTATGGCCTTTATTGTCATTGTACAAAATAAATACAATGAAATTGGTTCGTACCATTTGTACAGTACTGTTGTAACTTTGAACCATCACTAAATGAACTGTTGTAAGTCAAGGACTACTTGTATAGTTAAAACTAGCAGTGATGGGAGTTGTATTTGAGCAAGACCCGAGAATCCACTCATTCCTGTAAATTCAGAGTATACTCCCTGGATTATTGCTAGATTTTAAAAAGAAAGAACGGAGAAGATGTTGGACAGAGAAATTCCAGAAACACCATTAATTTCATGATTGAAATTTCATGACTGATTTTAAAGCAGCCACTGCTTGTGGCAGACCTTGCTTTCCAATGGATTGTTGCATCAGTAAATGAGGGAGACACTTGATACATAGTGCCCTGATGTATTGGGAAAGCGAGTGTTAAATACATTTGTGCAATAGTGCATAAAAATGAAAATAGCAATAGCAGTTAGACTTATATACTGCTTCATAGGGCTTTCAGCCCTCTCTAAGCGGTTTACAGAGTCAGCATATTGCCCCCAACAATCCGGGCCCTCATTTTACCCACCTCGGAAGGATGGAAGGCTGAGTCAACCCTGAGCTGGTGAGATTTGAACAGCCGAAAAAAATTCTTACCAGAATAACTTCTGTGCTCATCATTGAAAAAATGAATGGAAGAACACATTCAGTATAGAATAGAATAGAATAATTTATTGGCCAAGTGTGATTGAACACACAAGGAATTTGTCTTTGGTGCATATGCTCTCAGTGTACATATATGTATCCACCATCATACTGTTCTCTTTCAGGATAAGCAATGTTAGGAACCAAAACAAGCTGACTCAGTATGATATATTCCCATGTATTTTTTTTTTTATAAATTTGTTACCTACCACAATAGAGCCACAAATTTTAAGTTAGGCGGAGCTATGGCGTTAGTGGAAGGTGTCTTAAGATTTCAACTTGCTGACTTGGAATCAGACTCATCTGCACATCTCTGAAATTATTCAATGGGTCACTATATGTACGTATTTTTTTCCTTGCCGATACTAACCTGATGACGTCTTTCGTCTATTCATGACTGTTAGACTTTTTTTTTTCATTTTAGGAGATAGCAGATAGTCCTTGACTTGCAACTAGTCATTTAATGACTGTTTGAAGTTATAACGGACTTCCCCAGATCTACCCATAACCTCTTTTTGAAGTTAGGACAGCTATACACATTCTGCAGTCATATGACTACATTTGGGGCGCTTGGCAATTGAATCACCTTTGTGATCGATTTTATAATTATAATTATAATCGAATTTTAAATGTTATTGTTAATCTTAATTGGGTTTGTTTTTTGGATACTCTATCTAATTTTTTTTAAACTTTTGTAATATGTGTGTTTTTTTTAATGTTGTACGCCGCCCTGAGTCCTTTGGGAGAAGGGCGGCATATAAATCCAATAAACAAACAAACAAACATGATAGTTAGTGGCATCCCATGTTTACATGACCGCAATTTGCAACTTTTTTGCCAGTTTCCAGCAAAAAGGTTTCCATTAGAGAGAATGGCCTTTCTTAAGGACTGCTACCATAAATAAATAAATAAATAAATAATCAGGTGTAGTCATATGGTACCTTGGCATACGACTGCAATCTCTTATGACCATAATTCTGGAGTTAATTACAGTCATAAATTGAGGACTATCTATACAGAATTATGATCATTGAGAACCTGTGCCCTAGGTAATTTTATATAAATTTTCTTTGTTGGTTCTTTATTTCCCATTATAGGAATTTGTGATCACAACACTGAAGGGACTTGGCTATGTGACTCTGATGTGTGGGGATGGCACCAATGATGTGGGGGCTCTGAAGCATGCTGATGTGGGTGAGTGTTCATTCATTTAAAGATTGTTGTTTTGATGAAACCATTCCTGTTTGTTGGGAGTTTTAATTGCTTCATTATTAACTTTCCATGAATTGGGATTTTTTTAAAAAAAGTTACTTTATTTTGAAGTGATTCATGCATTCATTGGAACAAGCATCTGAGAAGCATTCTAAAATGTGTTGCTGTAAATTGTACGTTATCTGCTGACTAATTATAGTCTAATTTATTCAATTGTTACTGTCTTTTAACTAATTGGACTACTTGATTAAACATTTAGTAGTATTTCTTCCCAACTAATTTGTTATTGATAATTCTGCGGGGTGAATCAATTAGTTTGATTAAAAGTCCCATCAGTGCGAAGTTAAACCAATCATCCTGTTTAAATGTATTTATTTAATGAATTTATTCATTGTATTATATTTATATATTTATATTATATTTATATTTATACAACCAAATCAAATTTGCATTTATGCTTCAAAATCTTTGTTTAAAAAGGTCAGTTTCCATATTTCTGCATTCAATGTAGTTTTTTTATTTCATATTCTATAAATGATAGCAGACAAAGCATGTTAAATATTATTACTATCCATGTTTCATGATCATCGGTTTCTGACCCATTAAAACCTTCATATTTTGCCCTGTTTTCATCTGCCCTGAAAACAGCTCACGGGAGCACGCTTGTGTCATCAGGGATATGATTCATTCTTGCAGGTGTGGCTCTACTAGCCAATGCCCCGGAGCGAATCCCCGAGCGCAGAAAAAAGCCTCGTGATGGAGTAGCTGATGGGAGACCTGCTACCTCCTCTTCTCTTGCTGCCAGCAACATGAGGCCCACCTCCCGAGCTGCCAAACAAAGGCTCATGTCTCTTAGGGAGGAGCAACTTGCTGTACAACGAGTAGGTTGTTAGTTCTCTTTTACTTCTCTTGTCTTTTGCTGCTAGCCTCACTTATGCTTTTGCATATATTTTCCTTTTTGAACTGCCGGTGGGGATGATGGTGAAAGACAGAACTTCACCTACAAATCCTTATTCAGCGCAGGTAGAAACAGGACTCAAATAAATTCTAATTGTAAGAATTCCAGCTCAGTGCAGCTGGAATTTCTTAAATTCCCAGTGCTTTTGGATTAAACAGGGTTTGTGCTCTTCTCTTTCTTTTTCCTGAAGAACAGCTGTTTTCCATATTGGGGTTTATTCTAGAGATAGAGGTAGTACTCAACTTATGACTGCTCGTTTAATAATGGACTGGAATTGAAACAGCCTCAGAAAGGTTGCTTTTTGGCCATCGCACAACATTACATCACCAGTCCCCACAGTCACATGATTGCAATCTAGATGCTTGGCAACCTGTTTGCATTTATGGCCAATTGCAATTGTGTGTTTCCTATATGCATTCTCTGCTGGCCTCCCCATTAATTTTCTGGGGAAGCCAACAGAGAAGTTTGGGTGTTGTCCCTGAGGGCTGGCTGAAAGAGTTGCCTAGCGGAGCTGAATTCCTATGTTGGGACGCGTAAACAGAACTCAAATTCTGAAGATATTGCACCCTGCTGAAGAAGTTCTTTCTGCACACAGAGGAGAGCTGAACTCTTTTGGCAGGCAGCTTTTTCAGCCAGCTGCCAGGGACAAGAGGAAGTCAGAATGCATGCAGAGAATGTAAAGGCAGGGCAGTTATAGTAAGGCGCCTGAGATGCCTTGAGGACAGGGTTGTACTGGGGGGCATGGCGCAGGTCATTTGTAAGTGTCTCTCTGCTCAGGGGCTGAAAATCCTGCTTGGATTTTGGTAGTGGGAAATACTAGCTCCTGAACAGAGTCTCCTGAGGCACGCTACATTCCTTACTTGGGACTTGGCTTAATAAAGTAAGATAGCTTAACAACCACAGTTGGCAGTGCCGGGATTGAGCAAAGCAGTTATATGAGTGTGTCATTTAATGAATGTTTAACTCAACTATCAAGATTCTGATCCAAATTATGGTTGTAAGTTGACGACTACCCCATCAAGCTACAAATAGCTTGATGGGGAGCTTGCTGTGCATTGAACAAGGATGTTTCCTTCCCCCCCCCCCTTTTTTTTTTTCTGGCAGGAGAGAATCAGCCAGGTGCTAAAAGATTTGGAGGAGGACCAAGTACCCATTGTGAAGTTGGGTGATGCCAGTATTGCAGCTCCATTCACCTCTAAGCTTTCCTCTATACAGTGCAGTAAGTATGAGAAGAAGGAAGTCTATGCTTAGAGTGGAACATAGTGCACTTAAAGGTCCACACTTCATTTTTATAGCAGTGGTATATATTCATTTGGATGTTTTATAGTGAAAAATAGATAGTAACCTGTTGTGACTCAGCAGATGTCTGCTGTGAGTCTTTTCGGGATACCAGATTCATTATGCAGCTGGGGCTTGTTAGAGGCAGGTTTGGAGATAAAAGGACGGATGCTGCCACGCCCTAGTCGCAGGAGTCAACGTTCCTTTGTGCGTACAACATTGCTTGATACACTTGGATAAGTGCTTTGGTGTCTCCTATAACCCTGATTCAAGGCTACACTGGAGAAGTGCATTGCTTGTAAGAGTTGTTTTGTTTTTCATTCTGTTATCGAGTCAGAGACTGTATTTATGTTATTTTTGGGCTCGAAGCCAGTTTGAACTGAGAACTGATAAAGTTCCTTTTAAGTTTATTTGTCTTGCCCTTTGTTAAGAGCCGTGAAGGGGGGACAGAACAGTAACCGGTGTGATTTTATTTTCATGTTATAATCAGCAGAATCCTGTATGCTGAAGGAGACTTTTATCTCTTAGGTTTATGTTGTGCATCATGACTTAGAAAACCTAGACTGAGCCCCTTAGAGAAAATGCAGTGAATAGAGCACAGCTGGAAGGAAAAAGTGCCATCACCTTCTCTGCAATTCCAGTGGCCTTTCTAGACTGAAGGGCAATGAAAAAAAGCAAAGTAAACAGTCTTACGCAGAAACCTTCTCTCTCTTCTGCAGTCTGCCATGTGATCAAGCAGGGCCGATGTACACTGGTCACCACGCTCCAGATGTTCAAGATCTTGGCATTGAATGCGCTCATCTTAGCTTACAGCCAGAGTGTCCTTTATTTGGAAGGTGTGAAGTTCAGTGACTTCCAGGCTACGTTGCAAGGCTTGCTCCTGGCTGGCTGCTTTCTTTTCATCTCCCGATCCAAGGTATGATAGAAAAAAAGATGCCTTATTGCAGGTTGGAGGGGAAGATAGGAAATGTGATCTGTGGAGTAGGCAGTAGTAAGCTGGCTATAAAGTTTGGTTCTGTGGCATGTTCTGTGGCATGTAAGGATGCACACAAAATCAAAAGAAAACGCAGGTAACTGTTCTCGCTTACCAAATCATGCATTCAGTGATCGGTCATTGAAGTTGCAGCCATCACAATGTCCCGATCATCCTGTGTTTGCAATTTGGGTGTTTGGCAACTGGTGCATAATTACAATGGTTGAAGCACTGCACGGTCACATGGTTGCCATTTCCAACCTTCACAGCTGGCTTCTGACAAGGAAAGTTGGGGAAAGTCATCAGGAAGTCACAAGTCATGTAATGTCACATTTAAAGGCTGCAACTGGAACTGACAATTAAGATGCTCTGGTCACATGTCATCACAATTAATATTGTGCTGCTTAGAGTTAGAGTTGCCAGTTCCTGTTTCGGTTGATAAGTGAAGACTATTCACATTTTTTCCAGTTAAGAGCCAATAACCCCAAACCATATTTCAGGAACTGAAATTTAGTTTCAGTGGAACAAAATTCAAAATATTTCGACTGTTTTTACCCTGGGGTAAAATTGGGTAGATACCTATGCTGAACCAAATTACAGAAAATTTGGCCAAGGAAATTGTCTTAAAAATAGTTTGGAAACATTAAACCAACTCACCCACCCCCATAGGAAACATTGTACATACATACTCATCTACTGAAAAGTAAATGTTTAGATTAGAATTTATGAGCACTTTGATCGGGAAATAATTTATTTATTTGTTTGCTTTTGTGTGTGTAGCGGGGGTGAGTGGATGTCCTTGTCTGTCCCTGACATATCCTCATCAAAATTAAATGTGTTGTTCAATGATTTGGTTGTATAAAGTTGGGGGATAAAGCAGCATCATTGCAATGCTTCAGGAACAGTATCTTTGAAACCGACACATTTTGTTTCACACTCAACAAAACTACAAGTTTTGCTGTGAGCTTGAAACCTTTCGAAATGCATCTTTTGCTTCATGCTGAGAGCATCCAAAACATATAATCCAAGGCTGACGGTTTCAAGGTCATTTCCCACACAACTTACCTTGGGCTAGTCTCCCTCTCTCAACTCTTGGAAGAACGCAAGGGCCCAAAATCTTCCACAAATCTTACCAAAAAAACTACAGTTTCTAGGCCAAGAGTCTCCAACCTTGGCAACTTTAAGACGTGTGGACCAACTCCCGGAATTCCGCTGGCAGATGAATTCTGGGAGTTGAAGTCCACAAGTCTTACAGTTGCCAAGGTTGGAGGCCCTGGTCTAAGTAGTCTCCAGGAGTCAAAATTGACTTTGGAAACAGATGAGAACTAGTTTACAGCACTTCTGTGTGTGCAATGTTCAAAATGGATTTGAAACGGCAAAGATAGGCTTCCTTTTGACTTCTGTGTCTTAATTCTTCCACCCGGTTGACAGGCCTTATTCTCCTAAGGGGGTCATTTTTCAAAGTAACCATCCTACAGGATGCTTCCCAAATGAATAATAGTCAGGCTCCTAACTTCCTGTAGAATTCTAACCCTGACCTGTTTCTTCTTCTTTCCAGCCTCTGAAGACACTCTCCCCAGAGCGCCCACTCCCTAATATCTTCAATCTGTACACAGTTCTTACAGTGCTGCTACAATTTATGGTCCATTTTGTCAGTCTGGTATATCTGTATCGAGGTGCACAAGCCCGCAGTGAGCCCAAGTGAGTGCTGTTTGGATTTAAATGAGGGTGTTAAAGTAAAGAAGTAAAAATACCAGAGTTGTAAAGAAATATGGATGTTCTCCAGATATGTGGCCTTCAGATCCCAGAATTTTCAGTAATGTTTTCAGAATTCTGTGAGTGGAAAGTCAGGTCATCCAGAGGATACTAAAGCATGGAAGGGCTGAGAAAAAAAAATATTCAAGGCTCTTTCTGTTTCTTTAAGGAAAGAAGACTTTGTGGATCTCTATAAGGAGTTTGAACCCAGTCTTGTGAATAGCACTGTTTACATCATGTCCATGGCCATGCAAATGGCTACATTTGCCATTAACTATAAGGTAAGATATGCTTAGTTTTTATAATTTCATCCTTGCCAATACCTCTCTCCTGATTCATATAGTGCTAGGACCTAAGGTTGCATTTCAGGTCTTGCATTGCGTGTGATATGCAAAGTAGTAGGTGCTATGATGAAACCAAATTTTAACACGGCATTAGAGAAAAAAATGTCTGATAATGCCAAGGGGAACAAGGAGAAATTTAACTATTAGTATAGATCAGGGGTGTCAAAGTCATGCCGTTATGTATTATTATGTGATGACAACTTTTTTCTCCTTCGCTGAAACGGGTGGACATGGCCAACGTCTGGCCTGTGGGCCACGAGCTTGACACCCCTGGTATAGATCATATGGATGAACCCATTTTGTAGTTTGAATGCTATTAATGGTTTTGGCTGCTGATTTTAATTTGGGTGCTTTTTATTTTCGTGCATTTCAATTATTAGCCATCCAAAATCATATACAAGATATGGAAACTGGGATCAAGCCCAGATTTCAGAATGTTGAAGTGCTTTGTCCTATCTTAAGTGGAATGATTCTAGAAAAATAAAGAATTTATTATAAGTAGATTAGATGGTCCTGATGGCAGCTGCATACATAGTAAAACTCCTGAGCTTTTACAGAGCTCTCATCTAATCATGAAAGGAGTTCAAAGGTGCCAGCAATTTCTCAGCCCTATTGAGATTAAGATAGGTTGGATGCAAACTTGCACTTTCACCTATAAGCAAAAAATGTGCTCCCATGTCATAATAAAGCTCACAGTGAAGGCGAGGCTGTTATCACATGTAGCCACAGCATTAGGACATGAAAATACCCATTAGTATTATAAGAAAAGTCTTTTCAAATGAATTATATCTTGATCAGCAGTAAAATAGATAAGCTTTTATTGGTATATTGTTTCTACTCCTAAATTACTGATATGGTTTGGCCTTCTTTCCATGCCTTCGGTTTATTTATCCAGGGCCACCCATTCATGGAAAGCCTAAGGGAAAACAAACCTCTGCTCTGGAGCATCATCATTTCAGGATTAGCAATTGTCGCCCTTTTGACTGGCTCCTCCCCAGAGTTCAATGAACAGTTTGGACTTGTGGATATCCCAATGGAGGTGAGTAAGCAAGACTTTTGCTAAGCATATCCCCCACTATCCCTTTTTTCCAGTTAGTTGTAGAAATTAAAGGGGGGGGGGTGTTAAAAACTCTACTGTTAACACTGGGTTTGAGAACTTCAAACCTTTTGAATTGGAGGTGTTTTAATGAGTATTTTACTTCCAGCAAATGCAAAATAGTCTCAGGGGACTAGAAGGTCCACAATGTTATGATTCTGTAAACTACTGAATCTACTGCTTGGTTATAACTTCTCTTAGGAAAATGTTTACTTGAGGCAGGGACTTGGGAGAACAAAAAGAAAACAGGGTTATTTTTTTGTTTTTGTTCAGGGCAAATTATAATTGAGACTAGGTATGATGTGTTTGTGGAGAAGAACTGAAAATTACTCAGACACATATAGTAAGACCAAGTCTAGGCAGCCTTGTTTTGGAATAGGAGTTGCAGGCCTAGCAATGTAGTGAGCAGCAAGAACTGTAGATATAATTGGAAACATTTAGAAATCTTATATTGCCTAGCCCTTAGCTAATTATGTTTTTAAAACTTGAGTTAATTTCCCATGCAACTACCGGTAATAATGAGTTAAAAAATATAACCAAAGGAAGGTTGTAGCTGTATGCTGCTTATAGTTACCAATAATGGATTTCTTAGTAAATTTATGAGTGGGACAGATGACCAGCTTAGTAAATTCCTTGGTTATTGGAGTTTGGTATCAAATAAGCAGCAAGATCAGCTCCCATCATTATTTCAAGACTACAGAACAGTTTTCATACCAGGCTTGATACATACTAGATTTGAATGCAATAGGAAAAATGTTCTTTCTTGGACTTTTTTGGTGCATCTTCTTTATTTTTCTATTTCAGTTTAAACTAGTGATCACTGGAGTTCTGGTGACCAACTTCTTCATTGCTCTGCTCATAGACTGGATCCTGCAGTTCCTATTAGGCAGCACAAAGCTCAAAGTGCCTTCTTGAGACTCTTTCTTCTCCCTTGGCAGAAGTGAAGTGAAGGACAGTCAGAAAGAGACGCCATCGAAATGCAGCACTACGAAAGGAATATTTATTCTTTGATAGCTGTTTTATTCCAGTTGGGGACTGGCAAGCAGATTTTTATTGTGTTAATTCTGGAAACCACAACAAAAGTTGTGCAAGGGCCTACATTAATCTTCACAGGTCTGCCAAACGGAGCAGCAGTTGTTAACCTTTGTACTGCCTCTTCACTCCTCCTAGAAAGGTGGTCATGAGATTTGATAATAAAATGGCAATCAGTGCATTTTGGAATATGCAGGAATATTTTTCTTTGATTTAATATATTCTTAGTTTCCGCCTCCCTATATGAAATCTCGGTGTGATGGTCATATTTGCAATTTTTAAAACAGATTTCTGCCTAAAGAAGGTTGCTGTGGAGCAATATCTTTCATTTTTCATAAACATACTTTATTGGCAGGAATACATGTTTCAGATTGTTTGAAAGAGTCAGAAATAAGTACAGAGATAACTTTTCTGGTAGAGTAAGCCTCTTATTTTTAAAACTTTTTTTTTCAAAGAAAGTAGATATGTTTGGAAAAACTGTGTACAAAAGTAGTGCTACTCGTACCTATAGCAAATTATAATAGCAGGATTATACCAGTTTCAGCTTGTAAAGCAATGCCCCCCAACAGCACAATCCCTTTGAGGCAGGCACTTCCATCAGCTTAGTTGAGTCAGCTTGACCACCCGTAAGCCCCTAGTGGCAAGAACTCTCAAGGAAATAACGGATGCTATGAAATGGTGGGTGGGAGTCTCGCAGCTGCAGTTCTTTCAACTACAAAACTGTAGTCATACTATAGAAAAGCGAAAAAATATGGTTACAAAAAAGCAAGATCTCCATATTCAAAACCAGAAGGACTCGCAGCTCAGCTACAATACATGAATACATTTGTAAAGAAACGACACATTTGATTTGGCTAAACAAAATTGTTTGGCTCTGATCTGAATGGGACAAGGATCCAAGTCTGAATTAATCTTTAAAGTAATGAAGAGTGAAATTTTGCTCACCTCTTTCTCAATGTCAGCAAGAGATTTGATGTGGAAGTTTTTAAATATAGAAAGTGCCTAGAAAATAAAAACAAATACAATTATTAGCCAATTAATCTAGACTAATTTATAGAAATTATTTCTATCAATATTGCGAAAATTTTAAACTAATTTCTGCACTAAGTAGATTCAAATGCTTTCCATTCTTACAATTCTTTCTTACTCCAAAACAGCTAAACATATTTTCTCATTAGCAACATTTAACCTAAATGAATTAGGTGAGAGAAAGCTCACTGAAGTTTTCTGGTAAGTTTTTAAAAAGTAAGACAGCTGACAGAACACCTGATAAGTTGCACTGTTTTTTTCCCCAGTATGTTATCTGTATTTCGTCAACCAGTCATTCTTTTAAATTATGTTTATTGGATTTTTTAATATAATATACCATCTGTGCTAAGACTAACACTTCTACAATGCTGGTTGGGAATATTGTGAGTAGTAATTTCAAGTTGGAGAAAGCCAGACATTTATCAATCTGGGAATGGAACTCAAGACTATACCATTGGGGTGAGGAGTTATTTCCATACATATCTACAACACCTTCAAGCTACTTCCAGTTTGGAGATCTTTTTCTAGAAGCTGACTCTATTCTGGACTGACACGGCCCAGGGAGAATATTTTTTGCAAAGTGTCATTTCCAGAATAATGAAGTTTGCATCAGGAAGGAATAGGTATGTGTTTCTAGAAAAATCTATAATTTTCATCTATTTTTGTCCTTTACACCACTGTTACATGACTCTAACAGAAAATACTTACAGTGACACCACGAGTGACATTGTTCTCAAACTTAGGATGCAGAGTAAAAGGGACCCCATCTATGGCTAAGAAGGAAACAAACACTCAGGTTCAGATTTCCCATGGGAAAAGTAACAATATTTTAAAGTGGGTGATTATTTACAGATCATCAAGGTGGCACACAACAAAGCATAATACTGTAGTGAAAGGTTAAAAATGTTACGATAGTAAAGGGTTTAAAATGTTATAAAACATAACTAAATATTTATAATTCAAATACCCACTTTACAGAAATACCTTCATAGATTTTCTAAACCCAAGAAAAAGTAACTTTCCCCTGTACTATACAAGAAATCACTCTGCAAAAGTAATGTTTTCAAGAGGTTACTCTGCCAGTACTCAGAAAATGTGACATAATTCCCAGGATAAATATCTAAGTGCAATAACTGATGCACAAAATGTAGGAAGCTGCATCACTATCTGCAACTCATTTTAACAGAATTCCAGAAAGCTGCAAAACAGGCAACTCCAACAATAGAGGTAGTCCTCAAATTATAACTTCAGTGACCATTCGAAGTTGCAATGGTACTGAAAAAAGTGACATGATCGTTTTTCACACTTATAACCATTATGGCATCCCCATGGTCACGTGATCAAAATTTGGATGCTTGGCAACAAATTTGTATTTATGACAATTGTAGTGTCCTGGGATCATATGATTTTGCAACCTTCTGACAAGCAAAGTCCATGGGAAAACCAGATTCACTTAACTGTTACAACTGCAGTGATTCACTGTGGCAAGAAAGGTCGTTAAATGGGGCAAAATTCTTAACACTTAGCAACAGAAATTTTGGTTGTCAAGAACTACTGTATTTAATAGGCCAAGAAAATAATTGACAATTAGTGTAGGGGTTTTTTCAATGTTCAATTACTATATCATGCTCCACTAATCAAGCTGTCATCCTTAAAATGGACCTAGACTGCCTCCAGAAAGGCAGAGGCTGGTGTCAGTACTGCTATGAAAAAAATCAGGGGTAATGCAAAATTAAAAAGCACTATAAAGTTGATCTTTCAAAGAGTGCAACTCCTTCCAGAACACACTGCATCCCAGCCCCCTTGCCAATTATCATTCTGGTCTGGATTGAATGTTATTTTGTTTACTTTGTTATAAGGTCCTCATAATGTAGGACCTTATTAAATTTGAACAGACTTGTAAATATGACTAAAGACACTAAGTACACTAAAAGCACCTAATTCCAAATAAATCTCCAGGCGCTTCATATGCCAAAGCACATATAAAAGCATGCCTGAGTCTATCCTTCTCTAGTTCACATTTTAGGGATGTTCCAGTGGCTTTCCAGAAGTTAATCTGAAGTAGAAGCAGGCATGGTGTGCCAGTTGAAACAAGCCTAGATTAAGAGCAGTATAATCCAGATAGGTCTAGAGTTAAAAGGACTCCCAATTTCAAAACTGCTTTCCTCCTGTAGGCAAAAAAAACCATATCCTTCCTGCAAAGGTATATTAATCTTTAACCATAGCATCAGTTCTATCCTGACAAATGTAAACAAAGCAGTCATTACTGGGCTATATATAACAAAAGTTCACATTTCGCCTTAATTATAAGGGACAAATCATGCCAAATTTCAAGAAAGAATAAATATACCCATTGGAACATTTCCTGAAGTTCAGTTCTACGCTTCCTTCTCCCATAAAAGCAGAATACACTTCACCTCCTTGAACAGAAGGTACTTACCTGAAATACCATAGGCATTTGACGTATCATATATAGATTCATTTTTCTTAATGGTAGTTTGCCTTTTGGAACCAATAGATAGAGAGTCTACACTGAAAGAATTAAAATCAAGAAACACACAGTATGTTAGTAGATTGTGAACTGTATTGTTTCAATCATTTCCCAGAATCTATTAGCTTTCATAGGTGCTTGCAGCACCTTGAAAAAAAACTTTGCTCTGGCAATAATTATAAACATTATTCTTCCTGAGGAAGGTAAGAATTGCACAGTACAAAAATTAATTTAAAAAATTAAAAATAAAAAGTGAAATATATTGTATCATAGAAAAACTATATATTCATTCAACAGAATAATGCACTTTTGATACTTAAGACAATCATGACAGAGCCAAAATAATTATTGATCCCTGTATTCATCAGAAAAGATGTGTTTCTCCTCAAAGTACTATCTTTGGTATGAGATTACCTTGCATGCACTGAGAATGTGGAAATAAAAGACTATTGAAAGTGAAGACACTTTCTTACATAGAAGATCTGAAATATTGTAAATACATTAGATAGTCCTCAACCTAAACCATAATTGGAACCATTTGTCTCCCAAAGACAAGAAGGAGTCGTTTCAGCAAGCAGCAGCAGCTTGCAAAATTCCCTGTTGGCTTCCCCAGTGATTTTCTTGGAAGCCGGTAGAGAAGATGCCAAATGGTGATCACATGATTATGGGCACTTGGCAACCTGTCCTTAACTACAAACAAATTGCAGAGCAGCTAAATTGCAATCACATGACCAGAGGAGTGGTGGTGCAACATTTGGTAATGGCCAGAAGTGCACTGTAGGCAATAAAGCGGTTTTTGGAGGCCATCATAATTCCAGACCATTGTTAAAGGAACAGCCTTAGATCAGAACCACTTGCAACCTTCTCCTTCTTTTGTCACTCTCCAGGAGCAGAGTCTGGGTCTTTGCAATAGACAGTTTCTTCTGCCATGTAGGCATATTCATGTGAATAAGGGTTGTAAAAATCATTGTTAAATCCGTAAAAAAGCAAGTTTACTGGAGATAATATTATATGTGGGCACACAGATTATATGGTAAAACTAAGAGGATGACTCAACAGAAACAGAAGTCCTAATCATATTGGCAATAAGAATACAATGAGACATGCAATAGAACAGAGGTAGTTCTTTGACTTGGTTTGCTTGACGAGAGTTTGAATTAACAAAGGCCTTGGAAAGAGTGCTTTACAGTCTGTAAAGCAGTTCCAACTATTACAAATATTGAATCAAGCACAAAGACAAAGACACACATACACACACCAATCATGTGATTGCAACCTGGGTGTTTGGTAACCTGTTTGCACTTATAACTGACTATCAAGTGCCTCACAATCATGGGAGCTCCCATGGGTGCTGCCAAAGAATTTCGGCTTCAGACGTGCTTGCATAGAACTGAAACCCCTTGTGTCTGCTTCCCTGGAGTTAAAATCCTTTGTGCTTGCTTGCACCAAGCTGAAATTCTTTGGCAGTGAGCTCTTTCAGCCAACTCCTAGATGAAAGGAAGTTGAAATCCAAGCAGGATTTTCAGCCCGACTGAAGAAGCAGCACAGTAAGGTAAGGAGCATGGAATGCCTCAGGAAAACAATGGAGACTGGGAGGCCCAGTGCAGGTCACACACAAGTGTCTCCCCATTGTCCTGAGACCCCCCCTGCATTGCTTGTCTAGGACTCACTTTGCTTAACAACCCATGAGAATGTTTTAACAACTGCAACGGGGAATACTGAGATTGCCATCATGGAGCAAACAGTCACTTGATATCTTGCTTAATGACCACTTCACTCAGCAATCAAGGTTACAGACCCAATTGCAGATGTTAAATGAGAACAACCTGTAAGCATTGATAAGTTTCTGCTTTTTTTTGTAACTCAGCATAAAAACTTACTGATCAGATTTGTACTGGATACAAAATATTTTTTTATGTGTATGCTTTACAAATCCAACATTCTACTCCCAAAGACCAATTTGATCGCACAGGCTTGGCCTTCTCCGGGTTCCATCTGCCAGCCAATGCCTGCTGGCGACCCCCCGGGGGAGACCCTTCTCTGTTGCTGCTCCAGGCCTCTGGAACAAGCTCCCCGTGGAGATCCGGACCCTTACTACCCTCCCGGCCTTCCGTAAAGCTACTAAGTCCTGGCTGTTCCGGCAGGTTGGGGGCTGTTAAAGCACCCAGCCCCGTCTTAATTGTGACTGTTGTGGATTTTTAAATTGTTTGTTTGTATTGTCTTATTTATTCCCTCCCCTGTTTATTGTGAGCCGCCCGGAGTCCTTCGGGAATGGGCGGCATATAAAACCAATAAACCTAAACCTAACCTAAACCTACTTTCTGGGCAATTAATATTTGCAGTAGTTATTAATTTATTTATTACTTGTTATATTTTTTGCCATAGAAACCATAGCACATCTTCTCTTGTACTGTTAGTACTATAGGACATTGCCACTTGTTGATTGCCCTTTTTATCTAAATTTCCAGGGCACTCCAATAACTTTTATTTGCAATATTTGCTAGACAATCAGGATAAATCTACCCCTATATGTAACAAAATCCTGGTACATTATGTGCAAGCTTTGCCCACAAATAGTTATCAACAATTATTGATGTTAGGGGTTAACATTTTACTGAACATATTTTTATGGGTCAATTAACTACTGCCACTTTTACACAACTAGTATACCTGAGCTTGTCCTTGTCTTCATCAGAGGTATGACATGAGGTTTAATTAATTATGAGTGTAAGTTTCACTAACTTTTAACCTAGTACACCATGTAAAATTATCCTCGCTTTTCTAAACAGAATATCTCGTTTCTCTCTATTGTTCTGCATTGTTTAATCTAAGAAAAATTCTAACATGGGTGCTTCCAGAAGTAGACAAACACTGGTTATTTCTTTCTTCATCTAGTGTTCTGAGATGCAATTGCAACAATCCTAGGAAGCGTCTTAATGTTAATAAATCTCTTCCCAACATTGCTTCAGATCCTGTCTTTCTGATTCTGCTATCATCAATCTTTTTATAGGCCTTTTTCTTTAGTCCTACAAACCCACTCAAGCTGCTTTTTGCCTGATGACAAAGTTATCTTGGTTCATATCTAGTCTGAGTGATGGATAAACTATTGGAAGCAGCCAGCAGTATCGTCACATGGCATAATGTTTTTACATTTTATATTAGATATGTGTTCCTGGAAAAAAAAAGACAAACCACACCACAATGTATACATTCTATTATATAATGAAAAATGATCAAAACTTACTTTGCTGTTTCTAATGAAAGCTGGTTCATTTCTAGACTGATGCTCCTTGGTTTGGGAAGGGGTTTAGGCTTGTTTATGTGTTCCTTTTTACACCAAAGGGCAAAACCACTTATTTCCCTAGGAGGGAGGAATAGAAATAAAAGATTGTTAAGTCTTTCAAAGCTCTGACAATGTGTGAGAGCAGAGGACATGGATACTAGCAATACTCACCCAATGCGTATGTAATTTGGGATCACTTTGCTCTTGCTACTTAGCATGACATCACACACAGCTGTTTCTGCCACACCCATTGGTATCAGCTTGATACACAGCCTCTTCTTCTTAGAGACTGAGGTTTCTATAATAGGAGATAGAAAAATAAGGCTGCAATCAAAGGACATTGGAATGACAGGTATCCTGTCTTCAAAAGTAGGAAACTCTATGCATCCAAGAAAGGCCCAGATACAAGCTAAACATCATTTTTTTCATTGATAATGCTTGAACACAACCCCATTTAATGTAGAAAATCTGTACATTATTCCATGAAGGCTATTTTACATCCACTTCCATGTCATTTCCAAAGGTGTATATAAGTACATCAGATGCTCTAAATTAAGATTCCTCTTTTTGCAATGGGGGAATGCATTTTAAAAATTAGCACTATCCTGCAATGGTCATGGGAACACAGTAGGAAGAAGTTTTGGCTTATTTTCTGATTGGAGTCAGTAAAATAGAGGCCTTCAACCTAGATGTTTCTTACTTAGAGAGAGTCCTCGACTTATAGCCATTTGTTTAGGTACCAAGGTTATGATACTGCTGAAAAAAGTTACTGTATTTATAACTCCTCCTCACACTTATCCTTAAATCTTCCTGGATCACATGGTGGACGCTTGGAGTTGTATTTACAACAGTTGCAACAATCGAGAGAGTTCGTGTGATCACCTTTTGTAAACTTGCAGACAGCTTCTAACAAGTAATGTTAATGGGGAAGCTGGCAGGGAAGGTCAAAAATAATGGTCATGTGATAATTTACTTAATGACCATGATTATTTGCTTAATGACTGTGAAAAAGTCATAAAATTGGGGGCAGTCACCAGATGCCTCACTTACACTGATTAACAACAGATCTTCCAGACTTAAATGTGGCCTATAAATCATTTGAAAAATCATATCAGGATGCAGGTCTTTTGTTGATGAATATGTGCATATGGTCTTTTTTGTCAAAAGTTATGGTGCTCTAAGGGCTACCTAAGAAGGTCCTGCAAACCTACTCTTAATAAAAATAGCAAATTATTTGAAAATTTACTAACACAAACACCCAAAGTAGAATATTTAAAGCATAAATTGTTTTCACATGATGCATGTATATTTATTTAATGACAAAGACCAGCCAAACCTATTATAAAATGCTACACATATGGAAGATGCATGCATGCATGCTTAGACGCGCATGCACGCACCCACACACATTTGAAGATGCAAGGGCTCTTCCAACTGGCTTTATGGAAATGATTCAGGAACAGAACAAAATGTATCTAGATATGGACTAGACTAGCAAACTTCATTTTCAAATACTATATAATTTAGCATGTGAGTTATAAAATAATACTCCTATAATAATAATAGTTCTCCATCTATTAGTTTGATTTTTTTGGATAAGTTTTTTTTTGCTAGAAATCACTATAAAAAAATTTCAACTACATAATAATCACATGGTAAGCTTATACATTTAATTAAATATATTTATTTCCTAATGATATAATATTCCCTATATTTCCTAATTTTCCTATAAATTAAAATTAAAATAAATTACACACAAACTATGTAAGTTTAGTAATTATTCAATTAGCATATGACATACAAGTTTTTGTATTTTTTGCATACAAAATCAATCTCCTATTAAAAAAGAATAAAGATTAATGAATGTTTGCCACAATAACGAAGTTCGAATGTTTGCCACAATGACAGTTACATTGGAAATAGATTTGGGCATTATGTTCATTTACACGATTCACCATTATAACAGAAGAAGAAAAATCCAGGGGCAACACAAAATGTTGCTTTATCACAGCAACTGGGAATGGTAGAAAAAGGAAACTAAATTCATGACCACTCACACAGGTAGTTACAACTTATAATAGTAACTGGGACGGGAAATATGGTTGTAAGCTGTTACAGTTGTAAATCAAGACACCCACATGACTGTAAGTAATTTTCTGGCTTCTTTTATGACTGTGATTAAGCGAACCCATTCATTTGAATGTGGATTTTTGCCAGAAATTGGCCCAAAATACTGTACAGTCATATGACTGCAGAATGCCACAACCAATCATAAAGGTGACCTTCCCAAAATGCCATCAAATGACTGCTGCGTACAGCACGACCATTAACTTCTGGGAGGGCTTTTTGGGGCTGTAAAGCATCCGCTGGGAGTGAATTATGAGCCACAAAGCATTCATTCAGTGGCCACTGTAACTTTTAACAGTCATAAAATGACTGGTCATAAATTGAGAACTACCTGTAATGCAGTGGTGGGTTCCGGATCCTGTTGCAACCGGTACGCTGCAACGGGGCCCAGCGTCCACCACGTGCAGGTGCGCGGTGGAGCATCGCACAGGTACCATACGTTCCGTGCGCATAAGCCCCAATCAGCTCAAATACAGGTAAGGAGGGCAGGCGGGTGGGCCCTCCGGAGCACTGTACCGGAACGGTACCTGGTGCTCCCAGCAGGCACCAATACGCCCGTACCAGTTGTATCCCACCACTGCTGTAATGGAATCAAACACAAATGTGTACAAACAGATGGGCTCCTCTCACTTTAAGGAACAGAAGCATAACAATAATCACAGCCATTACAACATCTTTTATTAGAAAATGAAAATAAACCCCATTAGAAATTCTATTTTAGGTCACATTTATTTTAAATTTTCTTTCTGAGACTTCATTCATGATTTTCCATATTTATAATAATTATAACTTGCAATATTCAATAGTTAGTGCTACAGGTGAGCTATTATGATTGCACATGGCTCTTCCCTGTGCTACATGCCACTGTTTAGAAGAAAACATATTAGACTGCTATAGGTTTTGAACAAAACAGAATAAAATGAGCCAAATAGCCAGGCAGACTCACTTAGATCCAGAAACTCTTTAATATACATATATCCAGAAGGTAGTGGTGATTTCTCACTCAGGATTACCACATCATATAATACATCCCCAGTTGGATTCTGGAAAGAAGCAGATACCAAAATAGTCACCAACCACACTATCTGCACCTAACCTCAATTTCAACCTCCTTAACAAAGAGTCCTTCTTACCAAAGCATCTACAGATACAGTAAAGCAGAGGTAATATCCATATTTTTGTGCAAATCCTTTTCCAAAGTTAGCAGGCGCTCCTTCCACAGTTGTTGTGATCTAAAAAAAAAATGAGCAGGTTTTTTTTTGGGGGGGGGAGACTTTTATGAAGCAAGGCAAAAAAGCACAGGCAAGAATTCTCCCAATACAGGTAGTCAAGTTACGAATGTAATAGAGCCTTCCCATTCTATTCATTACCCAAGGATTCATGGGAGCAAATCTCGTACCTTAAACTTCCTCCTTTCGCCCATGCACTCACTAATCGAATGTGTGGTTCGTTAAGTGCACATGAAGTATTTCATGGTGAAGGTCATGAGGGGCGTAGTGAGCAGACCACTTGCTTAAGACCACCCAAGGCCTCCCTGACCCACTGAAACACCTCATGCTCCCCACAATCACTCCCCCCCCCCATCCAACCTGCCACGCTGGGTCACAAAGATCTAGCAAGCTGTCTCCTCTCCAGCCTCTCAGCTGAGTGCACCCCTCGGGAACTCTGTTTTGATGTGCACAGGCCTCATTTGGCACTTTGCAGTCCAAAAGGGAGCTCCAGAGGGATGGGGGCGGCCCTCCAGAGTTCCTTTTTGGCATCTGCAGGCACTTTGCAGCACAAAACGGAGCTTTGGATGGGCAGGTCTTGTCAGCTAGGGAATTCCATCCCCATGGTGAGATAGGCAACAAATAAATTTAACATATAAAATAAAATCTGACAGGACCTATAAGGAAAGCCTTTTTTTGCAGGGTGGATAAAACTTGACGATTTTTTTTTAATTTTAATAAAATGTTTTTGGAGTAAAAATCTATCTAATTATAGTTTTCTATTTAAGCTACATTAATAATTTAGTTTATTCAGCATGAAATGGAGCTTAGTTATGTAGCATGAGGCTGTATATTCTGCAATATTGGGACTGTCGGTGAGTCAACAGCGGGTCAGAGGAGGAGCTGTTGCAGGACAGAGATGACAAGTTGCTCTCTAAAAATTATGACTTAAATAGAATTGATTTAAATCAAGACTTTTTACTAGCGATTTAAGTTGACTTGATTTAAATCAAATCCACCCTGCTTTTTTGCCATGTCCCCCATCCTGTGGAATATGCTTTCTCTCGAGGGGAGGTTGGTTCCCAACCCTGTTGGGCTTCCAAAAGACCCTCCAAACATGGTTTTGTTTAATGAGCTTAGTGATCCTATAGTACAGTGGGGCCTATAAGATAATTATACAGTATGATTATTAACTGATGCACTCTCTGAATACAACAGAGCTGCCAAAATCCATGGACTTCACATGGGACAGTGACTCCCAGTAGGAGTCATCACTATGAAATGATACCAATGGATGGGCAAATTCAACTTTAGGAAGAGGTGTCTAATGCAGCGAATGCTGGCTGGGGAATTCTGGGAGTTGAAGTCCAGACGTCTTCAAGTTGCCAAGGTTGAGAAACACTGGTCTAATGTATCCCAAAGCCACACTATACAAAGCTTTGTACATGATTACCAATATTCTGAATTAAGACTGAAAGCATATTAGTACATAATTTACTGGCTCCAAAAGAACAGTTCTCCTGCAATGGCTAGACTGACCCATCCACAATACTGCCATGACATTCTAGACCAGTTGCAGCCTCCATAAATTGCCTCATTTAGAGGGCATTGATTTGATTTGATTTGATTGTATTTATATGCCGCCCTTTTCCCCCCCGAAGGGGACTCAGGGCGGCTCACAATTCAAATCAGGGAAGGGGGTACAGACAAAAATAAAAATGAAACATAACAATGCATAATTTAAAAACACACAACAGTCATACCATTCGAGACGGGGGCAACAGCTCTTTAGCCCCAGGCCTGTCAGAACAGCCAGGTTTTAAGGGCTATGCGGAAGGCCTGGAGGGTGGTGAGGGTTCGAATCTCCACGGGGAGTTTGTTCCAGAGGGTCGGAGCAGCCACAGAGAAGGCTCTCCTCCGGGTAGTCGCCAGTCGACACTGGCCGGCGGATGGAATTCGGAGGAGGCCTAATCTGTGGGATCTAATCGGTCTAGTGGAGGTAGCCCTAATTGGATCTGCTTACTAGATCCAATATTTATCAGGCAGTTATTATATTACAGCTACTCATTCTCTGAAGCATTAGTCTGACATGTCCCACCCATATCCTAGTGGCTTCCACATATGATTAATGGCTTAATGGTATAACATCCCTGGCCTCAAATCTTGAGACCTGGCATACTGCTGAACGTTGTTGGTGATCTGACATTTCATTCCTGTTAAAGAAAGATTTCCTCCAGCAATCTATATAATATCGGGGAGAGCGCTAACCATGGGACACCCCATCCTGAAAGAGCCAAAGGCTGCAACTCTCTGAAGACTGCAGCAATCCTCTCAGGAAACACCCAGCTCTTGTGGATCAGGAATGGAGCCATTACCAATCACGGGTAGGTGGTTTATTATTTAGCTTCATTCATCGGGAAAGAGGTTCAGGCAAATTTATCGTTTCGGGGGAGGGGGGGTGTCCCCTTATCGCACCCCCCTTATTGAGAAGCCCTGTTGTAAAACGTTTGTAACCTTCAGCGTATATGACAAATGTTATTGGTTTAAAAACTGGCAGGCAGCCAGTCACTGTTTGGCTCAAGGAAGCTGTACTAAGCAGTAACAAAAGCCGCGTTTCTGGGTCTGGAAATCTCCACTGAAGCTTCCGACTTCTTCAATAACTCTTCCTTCTTCTCTTTCTCCCCCCCCCCGCAGCCCCCCGCCGCAGCCCATTTTTAAAGAAAGGCCGGCAAAGCCGGGAAATAGGAAGCCAGAGCGGTGAGAAGGGCTAGCAAAGTAAAGTCAATAAATCGGAATTAGCTTCCCTCCTTTCATTCGAGCCTCCCTTAAAGGAACGGAAGACGGCGAGCCTCGCCCGAAGAGCGCTTGCCCTCAGAGACGGGCAAGGAGACGAGGCTGCTTTTCTCACCGGAATCCAGCCAGCAACCGGCACATTAGACGAAGTCCAACCCAGCCCGGTGAGCGGTACAGTCATGCCAGCTCTAAGACGGCTCGACCTTTTACGGATAAATAGTTAAACCATCTGCGAACAGCAACGTCCACGGGCGGCGAAAGAGAAGGAAAGTCCTCTCGAGCTTTTACACCCGCCTCTCAGAACCGACGTGAGGCACCGCGTTTATAACGGGGTCTTCTCCGATTGGTGGGCCGCTTCCGCAGGACCATCCAATGAAAAGTTTGCGCTTGCTTTGTTTAGTTTCTCTTCGTCACAAAAGCGGGAGAACGTTGTGCGCACGCGCCAAGGAGGATCTCTCTCTCTCTCTCTCTCTCTCTCTCTCTCTCTCTCTCTCTCTCTCTCTCTCTCTCTCTCTCCCCTCCCCCTCCCCCTCCCCCTCCCCCTCCCCCTCCCTCCCCTTTTTTACTTTGTCCTACTCGCTCTTTGGTCTCACTTTGAATTTAGGAAGACCTCTTTAAAGCAGAAATTCTGGAGTTGAGATCTTTAACGTTACTGACCCGAATGCTAGAGGGAGGCACCAGCAAGTTTAAGGGGACCCAGCTTAGATGTTTGGTTTGTACTTCCAAGTTTTACAGACAAGACCTAGATCAGTGGTTCCCAAAGTGGGCGGTACCGCCCCCTGGGGGCGGTGGGATGACTTAGGGGGGCGCTAAGAGGTAAGGGGGGGGCGGCAGGGGGTGCTAAGAGGGCGAGGAAGAAAAGATTGTGTATTGTGTTGGCTGCAGAGGGCGTCGCCCCTAGGTTGGTAGCTTCCCCTTAGCTAATTCTCAGATGGAAAGGAGAAACTTGCCGAGCAGAAGATGGACTGTTTAAACCTCATCAGCACGGGCAGAAGGACGAAATTACCTAAACAAACCTGGAAATAGCTGCGGGTTTCCCTTTAAGCAATGTCACCACCCTCCCCTCCAATCACCGCCTTCCTCCCAGGAGAGGGGCGCACGCCGCTTCAATCGCTGGCCCCCCAACATTGCTTGGCTTGTGAAACGTGTTTTTTTTTTTTAAACGGTCGGTGGACGGGGAGATCTTGCACAGTGTTGTTGGGGGGGGGTAAACCCACCAATCGAATTCTAGTTGAGCTTGTGAGAGAGCTCTTTGCCACTGGTTTAAAAAACGGTGACATATTTCGTGCCACCCTTTTTTCCTTTGCATGGAGACGCTGCTAGGTAAAAATAACTGGGAGGAGTGGGGTGATGAGCGGAAGTGCGGTCACTCTCTTTTGTTGGTGTGGATTTTGGTTAGGGAGGTTTGGATTACCAGCAGGAGGGAGCTCGCATTGCAATCTTCCTTTTCTAGCCTTGGAAATACGGGTGTTGTTAAACGCACGGGAACTTTCTTTGATATACGTATAGTTTATATATATAGTAACTACTATAGTATAGGTCAAGAGTCCCCAAACTTGGCAACTTTAAGACTTGTGGACTTCGACTCCCACAATTCTCCAGCCAGCATAGCTGGGGGTTGAAGTCCATAGCTGTCTGGAGAATTCTGGGAGTTGAAGTCCACAAGTCTTAAAGTTGCCAAGTTTGAAGACATCTGGTATAGGTTCTCCTGCTTGAGCAAGGGGCTGGACCAGAAGACCTCCAAGGTCCCTTCCAGCTCATTTATTCTAAAGCTTATAAAAGCTCCACTCAATGCTGGTCGTGGGTGGATTTTCTTTTGGTAGAGTTTATTTATTCAGTTAGCAAAGCCTTAAGCCATATGTGAACACATACATATTGTAAGTATTCTGATTTTCAGAGCAGAAATGGCACAAGCAGAAAAATCAAAGAAGAAATGTAGACAATATAGTGTGGAATATCTGAAGTATGGATTTATACCAGCACCATCAAAACCAGCAGCTGCCACAGTGCCTACTATGTGAAAAAATATTTTCTAATGAGGCAATGAAGCCTTCCAGACTGAATGAACATTTGAAGAAGGCACATCCTGACAAGGCAAACAAGAACCTAACTTTTTTTTCAATCACTTCGTGACAACTTGCAAAAGTGCCCAACACTGTCACGCATGTTTTACAATGCTTCCCAACAAAACACTGATGGTTTACGTGCATCATACATTTCACTGCCAATTGCTAAGTCTGGAAAGCCACATACTATTGGTGAAGAACTCATCCTACTAGCCATTAGTTGAGGTTCTGGGTACTGTTTTGCATAAGTCACCACGATGTAATTAAGACAATTCCTCTTAGTAACAATTCAAAGACGCAGATGAAATGGCTGAGAATATGGAAGATGTATTGTGCAGCATACTACAGACAACAGACTTTGCTTTACAGCTGGATGAATCAACTTTGCCAGGCAATGAATCTTTGCTTCTTGCTTATGTGCGCTTTATTAAAGATGAAAGTTTGACTCGAGTTATTTGCGAGGCAACTAAAAACATGCTAAAGGGGACTCAATATTTCATGTTGTTGAACAGTTTTTCAAAGACAAGGAAATTCCACTTACCAACATACTAGCTTGTGCAACTGATGGAGCACCATCAATGACTGGTCGCTACCGTGGTTGCGTTGCTTACTTGAAAAAAGCAATGCCAAATGTCTTTACCATTCACTGTGCATTCATCGCCAACATATGGTTGCAGAAACCCTCAGTAATCGCTTGCACAAGTCATTACACACTCATTACTGCAGTTAACAAAATTAAAGTACATGCTCTCAATGATCAACTATTCAGAGAGCTCTGTGTTGCGAATGAAGATTTTGATCGTTTGCTGCTTCATACAGAAGTTCATTGGCTATCAAAAGGCAATTGTGTGAGATGCTTTTACAATCTTTTTGACACTTGTGGAGTTTTTTGAAGACAAGAATGCTTTGCTCAGTGGTGAACTCAAAGAGATCAGGCATGACATTGCTTATTTATCAGAACTATTTGCAAAATTCAATGAAGTGAATTTGCAGTTGCAAGGAAATGAGGTCAATCTTATTAAGGCCAAATCTGTCATCTCTCTACGTTTATTTCAAAGTTAACTCTATTCAAGCGCAATATAGGCCGTCATGAGCTATACCCATTTCCGAGCTTGTCAGAGCTAGAAGAGAAAGGTGGGATACAAGATGATGATCTTCAAGTTTTTTGTGACCATTTGGACATGCTGCATAAAGATATGTCTGAGCGATATCAGGATCTTCTTTTAATGGAAATTCCAGATTGGGTGATAAATCCATTTTCAGATACTGAGGAAGATGGGGTAGTGGAGGAACAACTCAGAGCTGCAAAATGACATTGAGCTGAAGCCAAAGTTTAAGAAATCGTACCAAGAGTTTTGGTTGCAGAAATTTCTGATCGCTATCCTGCACTATGGACAGTGGTTAAGAAGCTCCTTGCTGCGTTACCAACATCATATTTGGTGGAATGTGGCTTCAGTGTAGTCATCCAACTTCTCTCCAAGCAAAGAAATCGACTCAGATTACTGAACGTGGTGATTTAAGACTCCTGCTAAGTGACTTAAAACCAGACATTGGAAAACTGGTATCACTTCATCAAGCCCATCCATCACATTAAGAATTTACTGAAAAATTTTGGGGAACAAACTTAAAAATGACACTATCAGTTGCGTAGAAGGAAAACCAGTACAAAATGTTTTATAGATGGCACCTGGCACCAACAGAGTATGGTAAACTATGGTACTATAGCATCCTCCACTACTGTTTATTGCATATTAAATGTACAAAACATGGGTGCATAAGTATTTACTCTTCTGAAACTCTATTCCCTCCTGCTAAAAAATTCCTGTTCCATAGCATGGGATTGTTGAAAACCTTTAATCATTCCACTTGGAAATCAATACTATTTTTACCAATATTTGCCTGTCTATGTGGCAATTGATTTTCACATCTAGGAATGTAACATTTATTTCTGAATAGCATCAGAATATTGAAGACAGTACAAGACAAAACAGCTAAAAATACTACAAGACTTTTACACACTTGTCTACGATTCATCAAATGTTCATCGTAGAATGGAAAAAAATACACTCAAACACAGAATGAAAAGCTGCTATATCTATCTGTTGTTCTCTTCCTTTGTTTTCCCCTCTACCACACATCGTAGAGAGATCAGCTTCTTGCTCTTTTCAGTAACAATGGCCAAGCCAATATTTAAGTTGCTAACAGCTATGGCCTACTGAGATATTTCCAAAGTCAGTTTTAGAAAGTCAGATGAAGAATGAGACAGTCTTGAAGAAAAACCTGTTTGCAAAATGAAACTGAAACTTTCTTTAATCCTTTGGAGGTGGCAGTACAGGTGATTTTGTCTGGAAAAGCCTAAGAAGTTTTCGGGCTGGTGATTTCTCTAATGTCAGGAAAGTTCTAGATGCTGAAATAGAAAGAATGTTGTATTAATTCCAGATACTTATGCTATTAACTGAATGCTGGAGAACAGCAAAATAATGGACCCTAACAAGACACTAAAAATCTTAATATAGCGCTGTTAAGCTTTATGGTCATGTAATCATTTAAGAAATAGGTATTATTGCAGATGTTAAGGATAGTTGTTGGAAATGTGACCTATTTGTTTTGGAGAAGGTAGCATTTCTATTAATCAAAGAATACAGCAATGTTTACTATTATAGGAGAGATTTTCTGATATTTTACAATGATAACATGTATATTATAGTAATGAATTTATTGGTAAACCTGTGACTATTGATAACATAAAATATAAGGCAGATATTTTTCTCTTTTTGTTTGTGTTCTTTGTTAGGCATTATTTAATTTGTTTTCATTTTTTAAGTTTAAAGTTTGTTTTAATTATAAGAATGTTAAATAATAAAAACATTTAATAAAGGTTTCACACTTGTAGAAAGATAAATGCCATTTTTTGCAGTCTAATTTAATTGTGAATTCAGACATAACAAACTATAGTTAAAACTACAAACAAGTTTTCCCAACAAAACTCATGATATATCTAATGTAAAAATAAGCCCAAAATATATTTAACCTTTCTCATACAATTTGTTTTCTATTCCAATGGATTTACTGTATAACTAAATCGGTTAATGTAACATACATTTCCAAGATTATATTATAATCCAAATCTGTTAATGTAACATATCTTTCCAATGTGCAATGCAGCAGTTTCTCTTAATGGAGAGTAAAATCAATATGAACTGAATTGCATTAACATCAGCAATACTGGTATTTACAGGTTGGATCCAGAGTAATCTGGCCATAAACCAAAAAAGCTGATTCTGCTTTACAGAAAACAGAAATACAATGTAGGAAAAGGAGATTTTCCTAATGTCCAAACCATTGTGACAATGTCTTATACAGTACTGTTCTGTAAAGTTCCCCAATTATCCAGAACAACTTTTCAGGGTAAAATAGTAAATGTTCGTGTGTTGTCAGTTTCCATTCTGTGTCATGACAAAAAACCCCAATATTAATCAAGTTAATACAATTACATCCCATGAGTTTAATATTGTTCTTACTATTACAATTAAAATAGAATTTAACTTCCTCCAGTGCTTGGTGATGGGGGACATTTAAAAATCTAAAACCTCATAACAATAAAGCTGAAAATCAGCTTGAAATAAATAGGTAGGGTGGGAGAACAACAGACCCTCACTTTCAACATTTGGGTTACCTGAAATTAGACTTCAGATAGACCAAATGTGTACATTACATACAACAAATTAACTCCTTTTGTAACTTACATGCATGAGTGATTATTTTTTGTTTGGTGCATTGGGTATATGTATTAGGCAGAGTCTAATACATGGAGTCATGCAGTGTAGAAATTAAATAAATATACAAAATAAACTTTTGATATGGAAAAAAAACCACTCGGAATTTGTTTCAGTTATACAAAAATAATAGCCACTCCATGACTTACCAAGTTGTTCTGATAGTTTTTGGAGATATAATGTAGTATCTTCTGCATAGGTCTGACAAACTTTCCCCAACTGACTGATTTCATCAAGCTGAAAAGATATATTATTTAAAAGGTGACAATGCAGCAGAAATGATCTATTCTGATCCTTTAAATGACCAGTTCCCTCTATTATTCTAAACTAAATATTACTGGAGTGGGTCATTAGAACTTCCAAATTCAACTAACCAATGTGAAATGTTTAAGAAGTTCCTTCTTAGACTCTTGGTTAGCCTCCTTCAGAATTTCTTCCCACCCTGCCCCAATGCTAACAGAATTCAGGCTGCTTCCCTTTCCCACCATCTCTTTAGCGAGAGGGGTGGCAGGTGGGGTGGGGAAGAAGTGAGAGGCGTGGAGCAAGACGTGGCTCCTCGTTGTCTCTTCTCCCCCCCCTCGCCGGGCATGGCAGGCTTCCTCTGCCGCTTCCAAGCCGGGGCAGAGAGGAGGCAAAACATTCACCCCTGGGGATGAATCAGATGCTTCACTGGAGAAACTGCCCCATGCCAACCCAGGCCTCCTAAATCTCTCATTCCCCAGATTGTCCCCATCGTAAAGAAAGCCCAACCTGATGCAGGGCAGTGACAGGACACATCAGAGCAGTGCCGGCCAGATGGTCAGTTGGCACAAAGAACAGGGGGGGGGGAGGCGATGGGGGTGACAGGACAGGCAGTCCCATGCTTGCTGCCTCCTGCATCCCCAAAATATTAAGACACCCTCCCTCCGATAATAAGACTAAGCCCATATTTCGTGGGTCAAAATAAAATCAGACTCTGTCTTATTTTGGGGGAAACACGGTATCACTTAGATGGCTTTACCCACATCCTCACTGTCTATTCCTCATGCGCAGGAAAAATGTTGCCTTGACAAGTGTACTGTTCAAGTGCCTTTCTACCTCAACAATCTATGTTTGGTTATTATTTTACCTCTGTTATAAAGTTTTCAGTTTCCATTCTTGCACCATTGTTTTGATATTCCTTACTGCCCTTTTAAAATTCATGCTAGTTAATAACATTAAATTTTAAAAAGACAGAAAGGAGTGACAAAACAATGGTACAATAACTGATGTCATCACTCACCACTCCCTCTAGGCAATAAAAGACTTCTGCTTGACAATCTAGTATTTTCTGATAGTCTGGCTTGGCTTGAAGTACATGGGCTTGGGATGTCCCAAGGTAGCTGAAAGATTCCTCTGGTGCCTGTTTCAGCTCGCATGACTCTAGCTGCCTTAAAAGATAAAAAAGAAGATCACAATAATCAGCACTTAATGGCCAGTAAATTCACTATTACAAGGTATGTGATTGTCAGATTTTGACCCAACCCTCATTCATTCATTCATTCATTCTGGGTTCCCAGTCCTCCCTTTTTTCTGAGCTAGATGCCAACTATCAGTTCCCAACAATATCTGACCGGCAAGCCTTTCCTTCACCTTTTGGGGAAATGAGAAGGGAATCCTTCTGTTCAGGATAAAAAAACCAAATCCCTTTAGAGGTACAATATTACTTTCATATTTGTTATATGTTACCAAACCTGGTGTAGCCCTTAGAGTGAACAATTATAAGGTTAATAAAATAAGGAAAAAATTCTGATCAAACATTAACGGAATTATATATCTACCTTGACTTAGTTAAAACTCTTTCCTGACCCTCAAAATTGGATGTGCCTCCTTATCTTCAACAATCCCCAACCTCTAGTCTAAACCCCTTTTAGAAGTTTCCAACTTCCCTTCCTGGAGAGATGAAGATTAGCCATTTCTTAGCAGCTAGTCACTAAAAACAATATTAACTATTGCTTTCCATTTCAGTTCAACCACTCTTGAAAAATTCAACAGCATCAACAAATTTTGACCAGTTCACATTTTACTGCTCCCTCACTCAAATTGCTAACTATTGGGAAATATTAAAAAACACCAGTTTTAATATTTGGGGTTTACCTACTAATGGCAATTAAAATGTATAGGCCTGTCCATACTCACTTTTTTTCTGTTGTCGTCCATTGCATTACATTATATAAATTTTATAGCCTTTGACTTTGTAACCCTGCTTTCAGAATAATCTAAGGATAAAGATCCTAACCTGGATATTTCTTCCATTTTTTTCTGATAAGACAGAAGTAGCTCATCCCAAGCTTGATTCTCTGCTGAAAACCTGTTAAAATACAGATTATAATTAGCTTCAGCACCAGAGACATTAGCGCTGTCATTTGCTGTCATTAACTTGAAGTAGCCTTAACAGAAAGGTCTCTTGAGAATTGTATATGGCACTACATGGTCCATCAATACTGTACACTCTTTGTCTTCCATATTCTCGCGGGATGTTCATAAATCAGTTCCATTCAGCTAAGACTAATAAAATTAACTCAATTTTCATGTGATGGAAACAGACAGAGCTAATCCATAGTTTTAAACAATTTGGGGAGTCAGATTTATGCACGTGCTTGGATGATACATTATGCAATGCTCATGTGGTTCTGAGAATTACTACCTACTTTAATACAGGAAGTCCATCTTAAGATCTTATAATAATCTCACCTCTAACACATGACTGCTCTGAAATGCTGGAGGGGTTATTACAATCAAAATGGAATTTTCTTCCATCTTTAAAAGTTCAGTCAGTTTTATAGTTTTTTAACGAACATGGTTCAGGGATGGATGATATATGGCTTATAAAATGAATTAACCTCTTCTTGCTTCCAGTTTCATTGTTTTAATAGAAATAACAGACTTTAACCAATGGATTTTTTAAAGTAAAATTTTAGTAAATTAATAAATAAATACTAACAGGAAAGTATTCTTTAAAGCTTCTTTCCCTTTCAGGAACAGAAAATGACATCAAGGCATTAAAAATGAATGATTGAATGGGTTAAATTTATAAATAGAAAATGCTTATAAAGCACAAAAGCTTTTATTAGTCTATGTTAGACAAGTATTGCAATTACCGTATTTTTCAGACTGTAAGATGCACCGGAGTATAAGATGCAGCAAGGTTTTGAAGAGGAAATTTTTTTTAAAGTTTTTGCACTCTGCAAACCTCCCAAAAACGACCTGTTTTTCACGAAAATGGGCCTGGTTTTGTGTTTTTTTTCCAAAAAAAGGACATGAATATCCCTTAGGTTTGTAGAGTGGTCCTGGGGGGGGTGCAGTGGGGGCCAAAAACGAGCAAAAAAAGGCCCATTTCTGGGGGAAACGGGCCAGTTTTTTGTTTAAAAAAGGGCATGGATAGCCTTTAGGAGGCTTATAGAGTGCTCCTGGGGGCTGAGGGCAAAACTGAGCAAAAAATGGCCCATTTTTCGCTCATTTCTGCTCTCCCCAGCCCCCAAGAGCTCTCTGAAAGCCTTCTAAAGGCTATGCACAGCCATTTTGGTGAAGAAAGCGGACTTTCAGGAGGCAAAATATGCTGTATTCAGTGTATAAGACGCACCCAGATTTTCAGCCTCTTTTTTGAGGGAAAAAGGTGCGTCTTATACTCTGAAAAATAAGGTACATTATAAAACATACCATATCAGATTTAGGAAAAAAAAACCAGTACAAAAAACAATGGCCTAATATCTCTTGGTACTTCACAAAAAGAAAACTAAGAGCAAATAAACAATGGGGTTCCAGAGAAAAAAGCACAGCATGGAAATTGCTGTGAAATTTTGGTTCCATTAGTCAAGTACATTTTGTTCATTAAAAGCCTGAATGACTGGATCCAAAAGTCAACATCCTGAGTCATTTGCTTTTTATAGCTAGGTAGAGGATTCTAGAATGCTCCACTAGATTACTGCAATGTGTTATATTCTAGACTGCCCTTGGCTATACCTCAGAAACTTCAGTTACTTCAACCTACTGTGGCAGAGGTATGACTGCAATGAGGCAATAGAAACATAATATTCAAATTCTTCAGAGTCTTCACTAGCTTCCAGTTTTTCCCCAGTCTCAATTCAAGATGGTTGCTTTAACTACAAAGCCATTTACAATTTAAAATCATCTCTTCTTATTGTATCCTACTTATAACATAATTGAAAGACCTGCTTAGGACACCCTTCAACTCAGGGCCATTCTTTATCATCTCTTTTGGTTTTATACTCCAAAAAATACGGTACATGTTTTATAAAAATACAAATTTTTATTCTCTCTTATGTGGGCATAATGTTACTGATATTTTAAGAAAAGGAAGAGCCCATGGTTGTTTGCACTTGTTCCTGGAGCAAATTGCACATTGTCACTCCACTTACAGCCTTTAATCATGCATCAACATATTATGCTAATGAGAACAAATATGCTTAAGGTTCATTCTCATTTGCATGGCGATTAGTTCAGATATAATGCTGAATTATGTTTAACTATGAGAGAGAAGGAAGAATTTGAACCAGATGGGAAAGAACGTTTTAGCCTACAATCAGATGGCTAGGTGTAATACAGCACTATTTTAATCAAGCTTCCTTTTAGAACAAACTAAGCAATACTTAATGACAAAATAAAAAGACTTTCATTTTAGAACAAAGATAAATCAACCCTTTACCACTTTATTGTCCAGGAAAGACAATCTTTTCCTAGCTAGGTGTAATAATTTTTATTTGACCTCCAAGGTTTACAAAAGTATGGCAGGGAAGCAGTGATGTAACTGGAGGACCTAGAATCTCTTTTTATGGCCACACTTTCTGTCGTAAAACATTACTACACTAAAAAAAAAATCCTTCCCTAGATACTTCCATGAAATTTATTCTCTACTGAAAATCACGAAGTTGAGTTGATTACTGCAGCACCCTTACTATTACAATGCATTTGGGTTTGGAATCTTATCTTACTTCACAATTGTGTCCTTTAAGGTAATCACCAATTTATTGAATGCAGGATCCGACAGACCGCTAAAATAGAAAGAAGATGCAGAGTTAAGACACTATTAAGTTAAAGGAAACTAAAAATGGTTTCTAATTTATTGTGCTGTGTTCTTTCTACAATGTTAATATGCAATTCTTATGCAACCAGCATACAATGAAGAGAATATCTGTAGCTTGGGGGTGAACTGTTGGGTTATTGTAAATCTCTAAGCTTTATCATCTAGAAAGCAGATCTAAAGTTTTAGTGTTTGTGTGAGAATGCTATTGCTTCTAGCATCACATCCCAATCTTAGCTAAGAATCCCGAGTACTGAATTCATGATTTCTTAATATATTTGTCCATTGAACTGAAAGGCAAAGATTGATGAATGTCGTGATTCTGGGTTTCAGTATATTTTATTAGGTTGCATGTCTGTTTGTGTAATGATGTTGCAGTGGTTTTTTGGGTACTTCTGGATCTATGGACATGAATTCTATGACATCAAGTGAAGTCATAATTTCATCTTCTTCTATTCTTAGGTCCTTGATATTGTGAAAGCTCTATAATGGAGCATTAATAAGAGTACAGGTAATCCTCAACTTACAACTACAATTGAGCCCAAAAGTCATGTTACTAAATGAAAAATTTGTTAAGTGAGTTTGGCCCTACTTTATAACTTTTTGAGCACATTTGTTAAGTGAATCGCTGCAGTTGTTAAATTAATAACAAAATTTAAATGAATCTGGTTTCCCCATTGACTTTGCTTGTCAGAAGGTTGCAAAAGGGGATCACATGACTCCAGGACACTGCAACTGTCATAAATGTGAATCAGTTGTCAAGCATCCGAATCTAAACCACATGACCATGGGGATGTTGCAACAATCATAAGTATGAAAAATGGCCATAAGTCACTTTTTTCAGTGCCTTTGTAACTTTGAACGGTCATTAAATGGACTGTTGTAAGGCAAGGACTACCTGTACATACCATTTACAATATAATCAAAAGCCTAGGAAGGAAGCATAGCCTAGAATAGATCTACTTCTGCAATTAACCCCCTGATAAGCAGGAAAGAGCACCACATGAACAATCAGGAAAGAAACAGTAGCCTAGTCAAGAAACCATCAAGGGGGAAGCCACATCCCCATCAAGAATGATAGGGCAAACTGTTAGATAGTCAGCAAACTCCAGTCTCCCTTGCACTGTTGTAATTAAATGTCTGCAGGAAAATAACCAAGTTCAGAGATCACCAAGAATTCATGAAATATATAACCATGTGTCAGGTACATGACTATAAGAACATGTTTTAGTAGGAACATATTTAAAAAAAATAGTCATTTTACCATTTAGGGTCATCAAAGCATTTCTGCACCATTCCATCCAGGATCAGTTTCTTTGTATGGAGCCTCAGCTCTTCTGAAAGTGACCTCACTGGAAAAGATAATGAAAACCCAGAGTGAATAGGATGAAATGCTATATGAGAGATCACTAAGGGGAGGGGTGGGGAGATGAGATTTCTGTATTCTACTAAGGTCAAAGGACAAATTTTCCTGAACTTTTGTCTACCACCATTGATTTTCTCTTGTAATACACAGAAAGAAGGAATCATTGGTTGTATTCCTAAATAAAATTTCAATTCACATAATGGGATGCCAAAGGTAATTATAACAGAGAAGAATCAGTGTTAGCAAGTACGTGTCAAACGTGAAAGATCAGGACTACATACGTATGAAGTTCCAATTAAATTGATTTCTTTTTTATCAAACACAGTCTGAAATATATTAAAACCAAGGAAATTAAAAAAAAAAGAAAAAAAGAAAAAAAAGTCAGTAAAGTCTCTACGTTGAACTCAGCTTCTTGCCGTTACTCAAACTTTAAGCAGTTTACATTATTCCTAATCTTACTTGTTTGATTACCTGCAGGATTTCCCCAGAGGTTATTTGTTGGTTCAACTTTTGCCTGTACTCTTCTCTAACCAGGGGTATTATCTCTTTATCTAAGTATCTGTCTATATCTAAACCCTTAATTTTGTCCCCTTTGTACAATTCTGTAAAAAAAAAATTCCCGGAATGCCTTTTAAATCTCTTCCTGTTAAAACACCTCCTTCCCTCTATAACACAATTTGGATACATTTCAAATTTTTCTTTTGATTTCCTCTTCCAATTCTTTTCGTTTTTGCCCTTGTTTATGTCTATGTATTTTGTTTATATTCATCAGTACTCCTCTCATATACGCTTTACTTTCATCCCCTACAAATCCCATGAAAGTACCCTTATTCTTATTCAGAACAAAGTATTCAGATAGCAATTTTTTACAATCATTAATATACTTTTCATATCTAAATAAACTCTCATTCGACCTCCAAGACCTTCTTGTATTCCTAAATAAAATTTCAATTCACATAATGGGATGCCAAAGGTAATTATAACAGAGAAGAATCAGTGTTAGCAAGTACGTGTCAAACGTGAAAGATCAGGACTACATACGTATGAAGTTCCAATTAAATTGATTTCTTGTTAATCATGCTTATGCACAGGAATCTACTCAACTAATTGTCAGCATTATCTTGATGTTAGATAAAGGTCAACAGAATTCAAGAGGGGTTGCACTTAGTCCATTTGTGGCCACGCATACTCTAGACCACACCAAACTCGACTGCATTAACATTGTGATGTATCATGACGATTTTTGCCTGCAGAACCAGGGTGGGTGTGGCCTAAGCGTGATGTATCCAGCACACAGGCCACCAGTTTGACAGGCCTGTTCTAGAATGATTCCTCATTTGACTCCATTATCAGGTTCTGCTACATCTTCTACAGTACAATAGTTTATATGCCTAATCAGTGTCCTGCTAATAGACCTGTGATGGCAAACTTATGGTACACGTGCCAGAGGTGGCACACAGAGCCCTTTCTGTTGGAACATGTGCCGTCATCAACTGGTCTTTGTGGGCACTGGAGTGCTGGAAAAGGGCCAGAAAAATGGCCAAAATCCAGGGCATTTTCAGGCTGTTTCTTGAGCCATTTTTAGATTATTTTGGGGATATTTTTCAGGTTGTTTTCAGGCTGTTTCTTGAGCCATTTTCAGGTTATTTTGTGGGCATTTTTGGGGCCATTTCCCAGGCAATTTTTCAAGCTGGTTTTGGCCTGAAAAACAGCCTGGAAAATGGCCCCCAGAGCAGCCTGAAAATGCCCCCCAAAACAGCAAAAAATGGCAAAAAAAAGAGAGGCATGCCCGCACCGGCCAGCTGTGCTTCGGGTCTCTGGAACTCTGGCATGGGCACATGCACACACAAGCATGTTTGGGCACTCACTGTGATAGACCATTGGTCCACATTTCCAAATCTTTGCTAGTTGCAAATACGCGCATGATAGTTATCTGAGGGTCTCCCCCCCTCAACTGCTATGTTCAGTGAAGACCAAAAGCCAAGTTAACACATTTAAGAATTAAATATGGCAGATTTCCTTCAAAAGTATTTTCCGAAATAATTTGGACAGGTTTTTAGATTGCTGAGAATCAGCTTCTCAGAATACTTGTTTTAAGATCAACAGTCTTGACCAAACTGATTCCCAGGTGTTCTTCAGATGAGACATAACCTTTTCTCTCTTGAGGTAAACCATACATAAAACTTACCATTCTGCTGAAAAGTTTCCAAATCAAAGCCTTCCATGTGCCCCAGAGACTGCTCAAGCTTTTGGGCAGAGTACTAACAGGAAAGAAAAAAAATAAATTTGAATGTATTTGATCTTTAAATGTTCACAGAATCCATGCTAAAATTTAACTTTCCAACAATGCTACTAAAAATAAGAGAACCTTTAGCCATATACTGTATGTACCAACACCCCAATCAGGCTTCAATAATCAGAAGTGCACTTATTGTATACATCAACTACCATATTTTTCAGAGTATAAGATGCACACACACACCCAAAAAGAGGGTGGAAATTTGGATGCGTCTTATACTCATAATGCAGTTTTTTGGAAGCTTTTTTTCAGCCCTAATGAGGTGCTAACAAGTCATACAGGCAAAGCACAGAAGATCACTTTACTCATTGTTAGCACCTCATTAGGGCTGAAAAAAAGCTTCAATATTTTTACTGCGGCATACTGTTGGAAAAATTTCCCAAGTTCCTGTGACTAGTTCTATTCTTTTGGGGATAATTCCTTTAAGGGCAAGGCAGGGATTTTTCCTATAGGCTATCTGAGTTTTCTCAATGCTTTCCTTCAGGCAAACACTGGGCTGGCTTGTTGATTCAGTTTTGTGACATTTTATGAGGTGTTAAGTGCTTTCGGCTGAATGCCCAGACATCTGGTTAAGGTTATTAAGATACCCCCCCTCCCCAGGCCTGGGGAAAAGAAAAAAAGTGACAAAAAGCGTCATTTTATTATACTATTGTGTTTGCTTGCTTTTCTGGTGCTATGGGAATAAAAATGAATACCTGGGAAGCAGAATTTTTTTCCTATTTTCCTCCCAAAAAACTAAGGTGCGTCTTATACTCAGGTGCGTCTTCTCTGAAAAATACGGTAGTTCTCAATAACCACATCAATAAAATTAGCACTTTCTATAATAAGAACTTCATTGCTAATCAGGACTCATTCTGATAAGAGTCTAGTTTAGATAGAAGCTTGTACATTCTTACAATATGTAGGTCTCCCCCTTGCTGAGTTCATCATGCTACCATCACCATTGTATCCAACTCAACAAAGAAAAACCCTGTGTAGTCAGTCACCACTTTTCCACAGTGGCAACCCCATTAAGATATAACTTGAACTTTACCTGGAAACTAGAAAGAAGGAGTGCTGCCATTCTTTCAACCTCTGGCAAATCCAGGCTAATTGCCTTACTCAATTCTGAAAGTTCAGCAAAATGGTATTATTTCAATTTGGGAAATAATGTTTTCAAATTACTATATTTTAATAATCGAATACTAGGCCTAATATTTTTAGACAATTTACGTTTATACAATCCACAAGCATACCTTACACAGTGGTACTTATCTCTGAACAGGTAAGCATTATTACAAGAACAGAGCCTTCCTCTAACTTGGTGCTGGATAAGAGTTGATGTTCACTATCTTTACAGAAGGTTGGAAAATAATAAATTAAATAGATGAATAATAAATTAAACGAGACCACTTTATGCCCCCAAATTTTTCACAACTTCATTAGTAGTAACTTCATTACTACTTCATTTACTTAGAGTTTGTAAAGAGCATTTTTTGAAAATCATAGTGCAATTATTTAAGGGCAGGTGAACAATGTTTTAGACCAGAAATCAGTGGCCTGTAATATAGCACAACATCTTCTCTGCAACACCTAGAGCCACTCAAATGGTAAAACTAAAAGTTCTCAAAATGTGTCTAGTGCATGGTGTTTAGACTAAGGCATACATTATGCTAAAAAAGCCCAAATCTTCAGTACACAAAAAAGTGTGCATTCAGTGTATAGGAGTAAAAGACTAAAACTTTCAGTTCTTCCAATCTAATGCTGAAGGTTGCTGCCCTGGGGAAGGCAGAAAGTCCTTTAAAAAAAAGCTAACCCTAGTATTATGCAACAACCAGTTGGATAGTTCAGCTGGAAGCAAATTTTAGGGTGCCATCTGTTTAGGGATAGTTCACCTAGCTTACAATACAATACAATACAGTACAGTAGCAGAGTTGGAAGGGATCTTGGAGGTCTTCTAGTCCAACCCCCTACCTAGGCAGGAAACCCTATACCATTTCAGACAGATGGCTATCCAACATCTTCTTAAAGACTTCCAGTGTTGGGGCATTCACAACTTCTGGAGGCAAGCTGTTCCACTGATTAATTGTTCTAACTGTCAGGAAATTTCTCCTCAGTTCTAAGTTGCTTCTCTCCTTGATTAGTTTCCACACATTGCTTCTTGTTCTACCCTCAGGTGCCTTGGAGAATAGTTTGACTCCCTCTTCTTTGTGGCAACCCCTGAGATATTGGAACACTGCTATCATGTCTCCCCTAGTCCTTATTTTCATTAAACTAGACATACCCAGTTCCTGCAACCATTCTTCGTATGTTTTAGCCTCCAGTCCCCTAATCATCTTTGTTGCTCTTCTCTGCACTCTTTCTAGAATTTCCACATCTTTTTACATCGTGGGGACCAAAACTGCATGCAGTATTCCAAGTGTGGCCTTACCAAGGCATTATAAAGTGGTATTAACACTTCACATGATCTTGATTCTATCCCTCTGTTTATACAGCCTAGAACTGTGTTGGCTTTTTTGGCAGCTGCTGCACACTGCTGGCTCATATTTAAATGGTTGTCCACTAGGATTCCAAGATACCTCTCACAGTTACTACTATTGAGCAAGGTACCACCTATACTGTACCTGTGCATTTTGTTTTTCTTGCCTAAATGTAGAACTTTACTTTTTTCACCATTGAATTTCATTTTGTTAGGTAGTGCCCAAAGTTCGTCAACCTTGTATCCTTCTGTATCTTCTGGAGTGTTGGCTATTCCTGCCAGCTTGGTATTATCTGCAAATTTGATGAGTTCCAAATTTATCCCCTCATCCAAATCATTGATGAAGATGTTGAAGAGTACTGGGCCTAAAACAGAGCCTTGGGGTACTCCACTGCATACTTCCCTCCATGTAGATGCAGTTCCATTGAGGACTACACATTGAGTACAGTTGGTCAGCCAGTTACGAATCCATCTGGTGGTGATGCTGTCTAACCCACATTTTTCTACTTTATCTAGCAGTATGTTATCAAATGCCTTACCGAAGTCCAAGTACATTATATCAACGGCATTCCTGGTCCACTAATTTTGTCACTTTGTCGAAGAATGCAATAAGATTAGTCTGGCATGATCTGTTTTTGACAAAACCATGTTGGCTTTTGGCTATTACCTTTTGTACTTCTAGGTGTTCGCTAATTCGCTGCTTGATTATCTTTTCCAGAATCTTCCCTGGTATTCCCTAGTCTGTAGTTTCCTGGATCTGTTGTTTTTCCCCTTTTTGAAGATGGGAACCACATCAGCTCTTTTCCAGTCCTCTGGTAGTTCCCCGGTGCTCCAGGATCTCTGAAAGATATAGTTCAGCGGTTCTGAGATCTCATCTGCCAGTTCCTTCAGAATCCTGGGGTGTAATCCATCCAGTCCTGGTGATTTGAACTTGTCTAGGGTAGACAGATGCTCACTTACCATTTTCTTCCCTATTTGAATTTGTGTTCCTAATCTGATTTTTGTGGTGCTGTTTTTGATAGATTGGACTGTTTTTTCCCTTTGTGTAAGGACAGATGCAAAAAATGAGTTAAATAGTTCTGCTTTCTCCCTGTTGCTTGTCACCTTCTTGCCACTTTCTCCCAGCAATGGACCAATTGTTTCCTTGACTTTTTTCTTGTTTTTAACATGTTGGAAGAAGCTTTTTTTGTTATTTTTTACTTTTGTCGCAAGCCTTTCCTCACTGTGAGCCTTAGCTTTCCTCACTTCATCTTTACAGGCTCGGGCTATTTGCTACTATTCTGCCTTAGTTATGTCCCCCTCTTTCCACTTTTTATACTTACCCTTTTGTCTTTCAATTTGTCAGAGAGTTCTTTATGCAGCCATGCTGGTTTCTTTTGGGAGCTGTTATTTTTCTTCTTCACTGGTATTGTACTAGACTTGGCTTTTATAATCTCATTTTTCAAAATTTCCCAAGCTTCTTGGGTTGTTTTCCCCTTGAAGATTCTCATCCATGGAATCCTTCCCAAGCTCTAAGTTTATTGAAATTAGCTCTCTTAAAGTCCAAGAGTCTAGTTTGACTTTGTTCTACTACCTGTTTGCATAATGTTGAATTCCAATACTGCATGGTCACTTGCCCACAAGGTTCCTGTAGCTTCAACACCTTCTATCATTTCCTCTGTTAGTGAGAATTAAGTCCAATTTGGCTGATCACCTTGTTCCCTTCTCTATTTTTGGGGAAACAAAGTTGTCTGCTAGTTTGTTAGGAACCTGTTGGATCTTCCACTTGGTGCAGAGTTTGTTTCCCAGTTGATGTCAGGGTAGTTAAAATCCCCCATTACTATTGTGGTATGCTTCCTATATACCTTAGTTAGCTGATTAGCAAAAAGTTCATCTTCTTCCTCTGCTTGGTTGGGTGGCCTGTAGTATAGACCTATAGCAATGTCATTCTCCCCGCCCCCCACTTTAATATTGACCCAAATGCATTCAAGATAGTTTTCATCGTTGTTGTACTCTATTTCTATAGAGATGTAGTTATTTCTTATATATAGTACAACTCCACCTCCACTTTTGGTCTATTTCTTTTAAATAATTTCAATCCTTCTAGCTGTATGTTCCATTTGTTTCATGCCACCAAGTTTCTGTAATGGCAACAATTTCATATCTGCCCTCATTTACTTGAATTTCTAATTCACCCTGTTTAGTCCTCATACTCTGTGTATTGGTGTATAGACATTTGAGTCTTTCTTGTGCTTCTTTCATAACTCAACTCATGTTGCCTTCTTCCTACCAAATTCATCCTTAATTGTTGTTTGCGTCAAGGAAACATACCCAAAATATCGTCATGAAAAGGTGGCAATGACTTCCGGCGATTCATTGAGCGTCTTATGGAGCGACGTGCAACTTTTGGGCTCGGGAGCTGTCCAAGGGATACATTAAATGAAGTTGAAGCATGGTGTGTTACAGGCTCAATACCCTGCGAAGATGCTTTTTCAAGCCCATGGGAACACTCATTCTTCAGATTATGTTTCGGATGGCATTTTTCTTTGGTAGTCTTGACCAACATCGCTGAATTGCTGGCTGTCATTTCAAGTGGGATCGCATTGCTACAACTAGCAATATTATCTGGTTTGTCAAAGCATTCAGAAGCCACAATCTCTTTGTTATACACATTTTCTACAAAGAAGGAAAGTAGAGAAAACATGCATCATGTAAAAACCAAAATATTTCCAAGTAAAATGGAAAGAAATTCAGCATGCAACTGAATTCTTTCATTTATATGAATTTAAAATGTGCCGGGCAGCCAATTCATATATACACTCTATGCACACAGGATATACATACATACATACATACATATGTACGTACGTACGTACGTACGTACATACATACATACATACATACATACATAGAGTATAGAGTGTATATATGAACTGGTTGTCCGGCACAAAGAACAGCACTCCTAGATCTGGGCACATATGAAGGAGCATAATCACATGTTCAATTTTCAAGAGGCTGAAGTTGTTGCCCGCGATACAACTAAAGGGGGACACCTATTGAAAGAAGCCTGGTTTTCCAACAATAACTCCATCAATAGGCACATCGACCTGCTACTGGCTTACCAAGCATTGAGACACTGGGAAAGATCCTGCAGGATTTCTATCGGGGAGTAGAGATCGACAGCACGCACACACACACACACTTTGGGCATGCAGATTTGTCCCATGGAGACATAGCCAGCCCGGGCCAAATGCCAAGGAGCCCAGCAAAGCTGTTTCAAGCTATAATAGACACGGACAATAAGTAATGAGCTGGGTCGGTTACAAGATCATGGACAAAACAACGAACGAATCTGGTTGATATATCAAATGTGCCTGTGAGGTGGAGCAGCAGTGGAGTGTGGGAGGGGGCTAGAGAGAATGCTGTTAAAGCAACATCAGACAGCTCAGAGTCATTCCCTGGGTATGAGCAGCCCAAGCTGTACACGATAAGGGAGGAAGCAACAGGAGTTAAGCCTCCATCGATTAACATGTATGAAGCAAAAATGACAGAGCTAATTACAAGTGGGAGGTGGATGGAGGGGCGTATCACGTGTGCAATGGCCAAATTGATCAATGATGCATAAAGGCAAATATCTCTTCAATGGTAGTTTTTACACTCTGACGATGTTAGTAGACGCTATTGAAAATTAACTGGATAATATATTTTAAGTTCCGGAGATCGCGATGTCTAATCTTTTATATATATCAAATCATATCATATCATAATATGTGTATATCTATCTATCTATCTATCTATCTATCTATCTATCTATCTATCTATCTATCTATCTATCTTATATCTTATATCTTATGTCTATATCTAATCTATATCTATATCTATAATCTATCTATCTATCTATCTATCTATCTATCTATATATACATACACACACATACATACATACATACATACATACATACATACACATATATATATATATACATATATACAAACCAATTTATCGTTTTGCCCCACATTTCTTTACTGTATAGTAACAGAGATACAAGGAGTCCTCAACTTACTAATGGCCCTCATTCTGCTAAACTATGGTTTACTTTATATGGCTTGTTACGGTGGGTACCCACATTGTAGCAAGCTGTAATTGACAGTGACGAAGCAGTAGCAGAAGATCAAACAAAGATAATTGTATTAATTCTTTTACCCAATGTCTTGGCCTTTTTTTCACATACAGAAGCAGACTGCATGACTTGAGAACTGATCTGAAACAAAAAAAATGTGTACTTCTCACAAAACATAGAAAACATTAGATTCTCCCCCCCACACACAAGCATTACATTAGAAAATAAAATTTATCTTAGTGTTTCTGTTGTGATAGAAAAGCCCAATTGTTTTATTTCTCCAAGAACATTCTCCGTATTCAAAGGATTCAGGATGCTTAAGGTTTGTGGCTTTTTTGTTGAACTTTATACAATACAATTGCTTTCCAAATTAGTCTAATTCCATAAAATATTTATATGGAGAGAAGATCTAGAAAGTATAGTAGAATTCTCACATGATTTACTGCTTCAGATTATACAAAAAACATACATGTGGGAAACAAATATAAAAATAAGCAAAATTTGCTATGCTTAATAAGAAATGTATAAATATTCCATCCACAGCTCTTTAAAGATCTCTGTAACTTCATTTAACCTGATACTTTTTTCCCTTAGGTAATAACCAACCTCACATAAATTAAATGCATAGTTGGAGTTATCAGATACTATCCGGATCTATCAGCCTAATTTTTGTATTTCAACCTCTGCATTGTAAAGAACAAGGAATTACCTTTGTTAAATATGCAGCCTCTGTTCTGTTTTATAGATGATTGATACATCTTGGCCCTCCACTATATGGTGAATTATTAACTACTACTACAGAATTGCAGGAAAATGTACAGCTTAATTTGAATACTAATATTTCTCACTAAAGCATTAGAAGTGCTATGTTTTAAAGCAGTGGTTCTCAATCTGTGGGTCGCAACCCCTTTGGGGGTCAAACAACCCTTTCACAGGGGTCGCCTAAGACCATTGGAAAATACATATTTTCGATGGTCTTAGGAACCAAGACACTGCTACTTTATCTTTCTCCAGGTGGGTCCACCCACATGCAGATACGCCCACATACGAGTACCCATCGTGATGACATCATCGCACCAACCCCATCACATACACCCCATAGCAACGAAAAGAGGGCTACCACATCTGGGCTGCAAATATCCAGAGGATTGCTAGACATGTAGTAGTTGCGAGGATCATTACAATACAGATACATTAGGCTTACAATAGACATTAACAGTCCCACCATGCAGCAACCCCAGAAATCTGCTTCAGTCCAAAGTATCTTGGTAAATATGGTAGATAAGCACAGCCTACTTTTTGCACATTGACTACCTTTTCATTCTCTGCCACCTTCCACTTTCAGCACCCAAAAATATAAATTACCAGTACTCCACGACTTACGACCACAACCCAGCCCAACATGTCTGTTGTTAGACATTTGTTCAGTGAACGTGGCCCCACTTTACGACCTTTCCTGCCACATTTGTTAAGCGAGTCGCTGCAGCTGTTCAATCAGTAACCCGGTTGTTAAGTGAATCTGGTTTCCCTGCTGACTTTGCTCATCAGAAGGTCCCAAAAGGGGATCACAGGACACCACAATCATCATAAATATGAACCCCTGGCCAAGCAACTGGATTTTGTTCAATAACCATGCGGAAGCCCCAACAAAAAGTAGTCACAATTCGTTTTTTTTTTTCCAGTGCCCTTGTAACTTTGGTCACTAAGTGAACGGTTGCAAGTCGAGAACCACCTGTCAAGCGACGTGGGGGAGGGGGGGAGTCTGCGGAACGACCACCTTAGATTTACAAGCGGCCCCCCCCCCAAAAAAGCTCGGGTGTCTAATTAGCTCCCCGCGGTTAGCTTTACCGTAGCTCCGTTTCTCCAAAAGGGGAGGGCCGCCCTGGGTGGAGGCGCCATGACCACAACAAACCGACATTCGAAGGGAGTCGAACTGTTAAGAAGCAAGTGGCTTTTCCTCAGGTTTTCAAAGCGCCCAGGAGAGCCCGAAGAAAAAGACACGGAAATGAAACCTGGAAAGCGAGGCGACATTTTCCACTTACCCAGCCGGAACAGAGTTTCCCTTCCTCCAAACTCCGCAACTCCTCTCGTCTTCGCCTGAATGAAATCAAATGAGCCCGCCACGGCACATGCGCACTTACAACTTGCCCGTCTTTCGCCAAGTTTTCTAGATAGGCGGAGTTTTTGTTGGTGTTTTATTTTTTTTAAACCAAGGCTGCTTGGGCGCATGCGTACTATTTTTTCAGCCGCTGGCTATGGACCGTACAGCCAGAACAGTTTAAGTAAGTGGGTGTAAACTGAATTTACTAGCTTTTTCTTATCAGGCTTCGGTTTGTTGGACGCGTTTGTGTCACCTGCAGAAGCTGAATGTCAAAGAGAGGAAACACTAAGACAATTTTGGGACATCTAAATGCAACCCCCCACCCCCACCCCTTTATCCGTGGCCCATATAATCCAACGCGTTGGAGGAGTCTCGCCTCTCGACATATCTAGAGGTTTATTTCATCCCGTTGCTTGTTTTGCAGTGTCCGCAGCATGAAATTTAAAAAATGCTTATTTTGAAATCATAGAATTCTAACTAGAAAAATATTTTCTGCTCACTCCACCTCCGAGGAAAAACGAAGAAGTCTGGGATCTCTGCACTTGTACAGCATAAATTCTATCAGCAAAAAAAAAAAACAATGGAAGCATCATGTTTTATTTAAAAAAACAGGTTTCATTATATATGAAAAAGTTATTCTTTTTCATATTAAACATTGTGCTGCAGAAGCAACTCATCTTCTGTTGCCGTTGCAGGGCGAGGGTACCCATATCAGGGAGCTTGAAGTTGGTAGCATAGGTCAGCTTTAAATTACCTAGCCCGCCCCGATTCTGCCTAAGCATTTATACAAAATGTATACAAAATCTTTTATTTTCGACATTGCACACAAAAATATTCCCACTGCTGGCCTGATAATAAATCCCAGATTTTTCTATTGATTTCTCTAGGCAACTCTCACACCATCATTCCAGCAGATCGGTCCCTTTGCATGTTTTTATATCGAGGGTGGTCTGTCATACATTATCTCAACAAGGAAACTTGTATTAACTTCTGTATTACAGTATCTCACATTTTCATTTCAAAATGAAAATACTGTTAAGTTACAACTTATTTCAATCATAGATTTCTAAAATTTGCATTCAATTTGTTGGGTCTTTCTTGTCATAAGGATTTTAAAGATCCAGGAAATACAATGTCACATCTAAAATTTGATTATTAAAGCTGTAGGTGATGGGGTGAGGACTGACAATCTCTAATACATAGGATCACCCAAAAAATAAAATCTGCAATGACAGGCACTCCTTAAAAGCAGGGCTAGGCAGGAAAGGTCCTAAGGAATTTTGAATTCATTTCACAATGTTAAAATAAAATATGTTTTATCTTTTTATGACTTGTCTCAAAGCTGTTTTTTCAAGAGGCAATTGGACTTTCTTGTTTTTCTTTGAACACATTCTGCTTCTCATCCAAAAAAACATCTTCAAAGTAAAACAAGTCCAGTTGCCTCTTGAAAAAACAGTTTTGGGAAAATCATGACCTGGATGACTGAGCTCTCCATAGACACTTTTTATGACTTATTCAAAAAAGGATTCATTAGCTTAATAGTATCTTTATAGTCTTTATATTCTTAGTATGTGAATGTCCCCCATTCCTTTGGCAAATGTCAGAATAGCCAGAATATGAAAAAAGAAATTGAGGTGACTATTGGAAATTAACACATTATTTGAATCAATCTCAGGAAACAGCCAAAACAAGGATTTTTCTCTGTTCTCAGTTTTTGTTTTCTTTTTTTCAATTCAGGGACAGCTTTGTGCCCAAGTGCAAATGCCTGTTTGAAAGATCTCATGCTGGAGAAATTAGAAATTGTTTTTGATGATCAACCCATCACTGGAGGATCTGGAAAACTATCTAGTTTATCCAGTCTTAACCAGCTCATCTGAGAACATGCTAATGAATATCCATATAGTTAAAAGCATAACCAAAACAGATGTGATCCTGCTGCCCATTATTTCTAAGCAAAGAAGTTGAACACAGTAAGTATATAGGTGTCACCAACTGTCACGATACCTTTGAACTCAAGGAAGAGATGAATGCTAAATGAGTACATAAACCAAATCCAAGGTTATCACTGAAATAAAAGGTTTAGTTTGGACATTACTCTGCCAGACTTTTCTGCAACAATTGAGACAACAGAGCAGTGTTTCAGTTTTTTAAAATGACTGTCTCTTTTTTAGTTGAAAGAAATGTTTACATAAAAAGAAACAAAATATAAAGGAAACTCACAAGTGTTTCAATTGCTTCATGAGTCCTCTCAACTTTCAAATCTCAATTGTCATAGCTTTTAACATATCAGTCAGTGGTATAATTGTCAATGCCCCACTTTCTCCTCCTTCAAACACAACTGTTAGGCAGAGTTTTTATTTATAGCAGCTACTCCCATCTAAGCAGCCTCTAGAAGGTTCAGATTATAGTCCCCAACATTCTGAATACCTGATGGCATAGCCCAGTCTATTTTATCTTAGTGATGTTTAGCAATGGATCATGTTAATAAGCACATTCTTCAAAACTGTTTTAAATGCAAAATATTGATGATGCAATTACAAGGAAGAACTGTTGAATACATTGTAAAAGTTCTGGTCCATCTATTGATTGGTACTGATGGAGCTTTCCCATAGTGCTTAACTCCAAAAAGCAAAATATATGATTGGATACCGAATAACAGCTAACATTTGGATCAAAATTTTAACAGATGAACAGTGCATTCATATGTGGAAGTAGTAACCATGGCAAGAAATTTCATCAACTTTAGTTACATTAATTCTCAAGGGTGTCAGTTAACATGACTATGGGAAGCCGGTTGTTGCATATTACAAAGAGTTAGAGGGCCAAAAGGTCTCCAATTACATGGATGGGATATCTCTGAGTAGACATACAAAAGACTGCAGTGTGAACCAATCTCTTATTTTTACCCCAATCTACTGGTAAATACCATCCATCAACATGAAGGAAATCTTGGAAAAAGGCAGAAAGGAAAAAAAGACTTTGGAAGTTTATTCTTTGATAAATTTAAACTGAAAGTGATGACTTTGCTACTAACATTTTCCTAGATGTACAAAAATCTATTCACAGACAAGTCTGTGTATACTCTAAGACATTAAATTAGAGCTACATGAGAGTGACAGAAGATGAAGTTTCTATTCAAAGAGCAAAGTCCAATAATCATTTTGGTAAAGCAATAGCCTGTTCTGGTTAATGAGTTCAAAGATAGAGTCTTCCTCTAGAAAATTACAATACAGATAACGCATACAATTACAATACAAGAGGGGCTATTTGTTAGTAACTAGCATCTAAAACAGAATTTTTATAGTAAAAACACATAGAAACTAAAATCAGTTGCATTTTTTAAAACTGGAAAAATGGAGTCAACTCTTAAGCATAAAAGTGGTAATTCGTTTTTTTTAAAAACAATTTGTTTTGGTAAATGAAGCCAGTTCTTTTAGAACCCAAAGGGCAGACGTAAGAAGAACTCAAGCACATCATGCCGAGAGGTAGAGAGGTGTCCATATATAATCACAATCTTCCATTGGTTTTCATTTTTCTTTTTATTTTATCTGAGGTAATTAGCTGTGTGTGTGTCAAGTTGTAGAATCAAAAGTATTGGCAAAAAAAGAGCAACATTGACAAGATACACTAATGACCTCTTTCCTCTCCTCAACAGGTCCTAAAACATTTAATTAGATGCATCTGAATTAATGCTTCCTGGATCTCCAGTAGGTGAAGTGATTGATGAAGGGGTAGTAGCGTCCTGCCAGCTGCCATTAGCCTGAAGAGGGAATAAAGGCATTTTGTTGTTAAGTCCACAAGGTGCTACTACTTGTCTCTTAAATCACTCTGATAATGATTTCCCAAATCACAATAGGAGAGCATTATGCCATGTGCAACACACAGACTTTGTTCCATTATGATTAGTCTCATAGTAAACATCTTCACACGTAATTCACTTTCTGGGGCACAGAAGGTAAAATATTGAGTAACTGCAGCTTTTGCTGCATTTGTTTCATGGCTTCTCTTTCTCCCAAATGGGACTCCTTTCCTCTTGCCCAATTTCTTCTGCTAATTTGTCTAAATAGTTAAAGCTTTACTGCCTGTTGATTCTCAAACAATTCAGAGTACAGGATGGAAGAATACACTCGCACATATCTTTCTGTTCACAAACGCAGACCAATCCAAAGCCAGTGTGTGGATTTCACTGGAGGCTAGTTGCTGTGCATGCTTTTGCTTTCTCTCTCTCACTTTCTCCTGCAGTCTCTTCTTTCAACTGGGAACACTCTCCTCCAATAGGAGGGGATTGAAAAGATGCTTCCTTCTAATTCACTGGGCCAATATGGATGAATAGGTGAGCCAGCTTCTCTTTCTGAGCATCCCTAACCATTCATGGTTCTTCGCAGTACCGTGAATGATACAGAGAAAGGTTTTCTTACAATTTAAACATGAGGGATTTTTTTAAAAATCCCTGAATAATAAAAACTGGCAACAGGATGCCTATTTCCCCCACTCTTTGAAGCAGCAGTCTTATGGCAAGGTGCTAGCAACACCACAGTTAATGCCGCAATAGAGTTCTATTATAATTGCATCTGCAGAGGTAGTTACATTAACCAACATTGCCATGTCAGACTTCCACAGCTCAAGACATTCAGTTTCAAAATCAGAAGCTCCTTACATCAATGCGCTGTGTCGAATATAAGGGGTTTCCCACAATGCTGTCATATCTTCCTGCCTGGTGTATGACATGGTGTAAGGAATCCATCTGTAACAGTACGACCAATTTGTCAAGCAAACAAAAAAGTGCCAAGAGTTATGTAAATGCTATATTTACTGCCCCAAACCCCATTATTTTCCTTTCTGTGACCTTTTAGTGTCCAGCTGGGCTGCACATTTATTCTCAACTTATAACTACTTATATTGCTTTTCTGCAATATAGGAGCTTAGGATATTGCTATTAACATAATAAGATTTTTTTTCCAAAATAATGAACGAGTTTCTCAGGGCCCACAAATTTTGGGAAAAGAAAATTAAAAAAAGAAAAAACACCCAAGATCCCATTCTCTTACTTTGGCATGTATAGCAACATTTCTTTTGACTGAACATGTATATTATTTTTCCCTCTGAAATCCAGAAGAGAATATTAACAACATTACAGTAATGAACATTCGGGCCACATTTAGGTAGTCCTTGACGTATGACCATTCATTGAAAAACTGAAGTTAAATGGAATTGAAAAAATGACTTATGATGGTCCTTGCCTTTATGCCCATTGTGGCATCCCTGCACTCACATGGTCAGAATTTGGGTGCTGGAAGTTCTGGTCCTAATTGCGGTCATATACTAATATATACTATATATACTATATACTAATCCTTGTAAAGGTTCAGGTCAGGCACAGAATCAACCTTATTTAGCCCAAAATTTAAATGGCAGACCAGTTGTAGTCCAGTACAGAAAAGTTCAAATCTTTCCTTGCCCAAAGAAGCATTTGAAGAGTCATAACCTATCTTCTAGTAGCTATAGATTCAGATAGTCCTTGACTTCTAACCACAATTGGGACCAGAAATACAGGCATAAGCTGATAAAGTCATAAGTTGAGGCTCCCACGTGACCAGAAGTTTTTTTCTAATATTTTTCACTATTGTCATTAAGCAAACGCAGCAAATGTTAAACAAATGCATTCATTTAAATGACTTTTTTGCTGGAAACTGGCAAAAAAGTCACAAATTACAGTTGTGTGATCCCGAAATGCTACAACCAGTTGTAAACCTGTGACAGTTGCCAACTGTCCTATATGCACTTATATGACCAGGAGAAGAGGACATTTACAATGGCCAGGGGTGTTCTACTGACCATCAAGGACTCATTCTGTGATCGCTATAAATGGGAACAGTCGTTAAATTACTGGTAATAATTCAAGGACTACCTTTAGATATTTTACTGTAATGCCTTCAGGAAATCTTAAAATCTGTATACCTTACAATGGGCACTTGGATTGAAGTATTTATGGGGATTAAAATATTTATGGCTACAGAGGATTGTTAACCTGACATAGTTCCACTTACCTGAGACTGCACATTGGCTCCCACTGGTGAATTCTGGTAAGAACTTAGTGACTGCAGGTTTATAAAGGAATCTCCAGAATTTGTCATTTTAAATGACCCAGAGGAACCTGAAGAGGAAAAAAATAAGTTACCTAAAGTTATGTGTGCAACTATTCATTTTCATGCAATTTGTCATCAATGATAGCCCAAGCACCTGTTGTGCTTGAAATCTGATTCCACAGTCTATCACTTTCTATCATGTAAAGTACTCAATTTCTAGGGCTTAGTGAATAGATCTTGACCAAATACAGTTCAGGTTATTTTAAGAATCCAGTTCAAATTCTTCTCTCTTTCCATTCTGCCATCTCAGTGCAATCGAATAATTGGGTAGAAATGATCGACCAAGTGAAATTATCATTAAGTATCTCTTGACAGAGATACTGAAAAGATCATTGGTTGCTGCTCTCTTATTCAGATACAGTTCTTGTGCAGCTACACTAGCATTACTCACACTCTGGTATGCCTTATTGCCAGGTATACAAAATTTAGTCATAAATGTGCACATTGGTCAGAAAAGAGATATTTTATTACCATCATATTTGCAAATGGTTGCTAGGTGAGGTCGTTGCTAAGTGAGGAGTGGGTAAAATTATAAACTATCCCCAGAAACTCTGAAGTTTCTTCAAAGGCCACCTTTGAAGTTCCTTATATATAAAGTGGTACAGAATAATATCAGAGGTTCCCAAGCTTTCTCCATTCAGAGCTCTCCTGCAGTGTAGCAAACTCATCAACACTTCCAATTGATAAGTATAAAATATGCCAGGGTGCCTTGTTAGTTTGATGCAGCACCTCATTCAGAAAGGATTATATTATTACCTCAGATATATCACTGCAATCTATAGCTTTATAAGAGGGATGTGATTTTTAAGTGATTTTCTGCTTTTAAGAAGACTAAGATTCAATAAGTTAAACAGTTTTTAAAAATGCATCTTTTTTTAAAAAAAATAATTACTACAGTATACAAGTCTGATGAGTTTTCTCAAAGCATACAAATCAATAATCTATATTACTAATTCAACACCAAGTAGTAACATATTACTCTACATAATCAATAAGATGTTACTAATAATATATATTACATATAATAGATGAGATAGAGGAGAGAACTGGTGCATATTTCTGAGATCTGACTGAGCTCAAGGGAGGGAGGGTGTCTCTCTCAGAGCTTTGCCCAGCCAGGTTTCAGTGTGTGTTTCAGGTGTGGCATCAGCTGATATCTCAGGGCAGGAGTGGGGCTGTGGCAATTGTCATCCAGATTATGTTATGTTTGTTAAGTTAATTTTTATAATAGTAAAATCTAATATAAAGAAAAAGAAAAGGCAAATAGAGAGGAGTACAAAGTGCAAGAAAAAAGAGAAAAAATTATATATTAAAGAGAAAAGATATACAGAAGTGGTTTCATTATAACAAGTATTAAACAAATTTAGTAACTCTTCATTCTCTCTAAAGATACAAACATTTATCTCTTTATTGTATATTCCATTTATCTATAACTAAATCTCTTTCAGTCCAGCAGAAAGTCCATAAATGGTAGCCAGATATAACAAAATAAATAAATAATCTACATGTCCTGAATACAGAGAAAAAAACAAGTACAGGTAGTCCCCAAGTTACTATGGTAATTGAGACCAGAATTTTCATTGCAAAATAATGCAGATGTCAAGCATGACATCACATAAAGCAACTGCAATCCTGGCAGTCCCCATTACCATCATTAACCAAATGTTACTGGTCATTGGCAAGGATCCATCGCTATACAAGCCATTCGCAGCTTGGTCCTTCTCAGCCCTGAGCCTTAATAAGGTAAGGGACTGCCTGCTCTTCAACTCCCCTCACCTGGCTATCTCCTTACCCATCTCTGTCCTTTGGCTGTTCTGTACAGTGGTACTCTCGGTGCTGCTGGCAGCACAAGGGCTGAACTACAGTCCTTGAGGCAAAGGTCAGCTGGGCATGACAAGGCCTATGGAGCTCAGGGTGGTGGGGGCAGCTAAAGCCTAGGAGCTGAGATGGCCAGTTGGGGGTGGCCAGAGGAGACTGCTGAAGGCACCAGGCTTCTGGTTGAGCCCTAGCACCACCAGCATCAGTGAGGAGTGCTACTGTGTACACCAGCAAAAAGAGATTGGAGGAAAATAGGCAGATGGAGGAATAAGTGCTCCTGCAGTCATTAAGTGTAGGCCATTGGGGGGGGGGGCACTGTAATAGCTGTAATTTCAGGGACTGGTACCATTCGTTCAGCAGAAAATGAAAATGAAACAAATTTTGAAACATAATGTTTTATGGAAAGTCATTAACTCATACTTTAATGAATATATATGGGATAGCAAAACAATCTGAATTCCCAAAGTGTTTCAAGCAAATTTTTCGTCTGAGGAAACAGAAAGCACTAAATAGCATATCCTATTGTCTAATCAGGTTTGCCAACAAGGGGGCCTTTTTAATTTTTTTAATATAGTTTTAAATTAGTTTTTTTGCTTCAATCAGTTTTAATTCACTCAGAAGAGTCTGCTTGTACTCAAGATCTGGATTTTCCCCCCCCGTTATTATATCCTAACGTAAAACAACTAGGAAGGCTGAAAACAACAACAAAAGAACATAAACATATAGTTTCTAAGCCACTTACAAAAACACCAGGTTGATTCACTCATTTGTTTTCATTGTCTGAGTAGTGTTATTTTTTTATTGCTGGTTTCCCCAGCAGGTGTCCCTCTTTAACTGCAATGTTTTATACTCACCAGAATTTGGGGTTGGGGGAGAGCTTGTTTGGTTCCCCTGAGCTACCACATTGGTAGCATCTACTGCTGTTTTGGCTGCATAAATATTGGCCTCTTCCTGGAATTTTCCCATATTTTTCTTGTAGCGGATTCTCTTGTTACCAAACCAGTTGGAGACCTGTAACACAATAATAATTCCCGTTAGTATGTAAACAAATCATGTTATCTCGTCAGTTAGTATTATCTTTAAAGGGTAGGAAGACCAAGCAAGGCTATTATGAAAGTAGACAAAATATAGTCATCTTTAAGTTTCTACAGCATCCAGCCGGGTAAAGTTTGGTATGGTGGTTAAGGTGCTGCCCTATGAACCAAAAAAACTGTGAGTTATACTCTCACCTTAGGCAGGAAAAACTGGCTTGGTGGGTTTGGGTCAGTCATTCTTTCTCACTCAATTCATCTCACAGGATTATTGTTGTGAGAAAAACAGGAGGAGGAAGGAATATTGATAGGTTGCCACCGTGTGTGTGTGTGTGTGTGTGTGTAAAAGTGAGATAAAAATAAATATCCCTGCCACATCTATTTAAAATATCAGAAATCCTTTAGCAGAAACATGAATTTGTGCTTTAAAAATCCTCTTAAAAAGATATTAAAAACTGCTATGACAAAAAAAAATTGAGCTTAATTTTTTTTTGTTATTGTGCTATATGCCACCTCCTCAATATCTTTGTTGTATACCAATAAAATCCATATTACAAATATATGAACTCCCATGAGTATATGATATATTAACTCCAAGTAACAATAAAATGATATCCAAATCAGGTAACAGCAATTGAAAACTTATCAAATGATAGTTTAAAAACTTAGCTGAATATAAAATACTGATAAAAACCACAAAAATACATTTGATTAATATAGCCTGACATCTCAGTACATTAAAATATTGGATTAAATAGAAATGATTTCATATGCATGCAGATTATTAACAAGGGAACTAGGTGAATTTCTTTTGGAATTGACTTCAAAAGGCATCCAGAGCCAAGTCATAACTTTGAGGGACTGTTGTTCTAATCTATTTTAGTGCATGTACATTGGCCATAAATACCTTGGTTTTTACTGTCCAGCGACACCTCTGTGACACTCCAGCTGCTTCACGGAGCATCTCACAGGCGCTGTACGCATGCGTGGAAGCACCAAAGACTTTAAAGACAGGTAAGGAGCGTGGGCAGGCTGGTGGGCCCTCTGAAGCACTGTACCGGAATGGTACCCAGTGCTCTGGGCAGGCTCCGGTACACCCGTACCGGGGTGTACCGTCTGCAACCCACCACTGCTTTGTACGTAAGCTATTAGATTTATTTTCAATAAATTAACCAAAGATTCTGAGCTCGGTTGAATGCTTGAAGATATTTCATTACCAGACTAGGTAATACATTCAGTGCTAGCTAGTACTGTTCTAAAACCAAGCTCTCATGGAGCATTAAGGACTCCATAATTGAACTCTGAGAGACATATATTTTCTTCTATTAGACACCAAAGAAAAGACTCTTAAAATCTAATGACAGACTTAAGAACTGTAGCAAAACTTGGATTTTTAATCTAATGAAAGTCATTGAAGATTAGCTTGTACGATTCTACCAACTTTTATGAAATGTAGGTACCTAGTAAATTTAATAAAAAGCCATTCTGAATACACAAATCATGTGGCAAGGTGTAACCATTTTTAAAAAATGAATTGGACAGAGACCTGAGTCTGGCAATAATATAACAATGTCTGGGACAAAAGTCCACTACGCTTGTACTCATAATTCTAATTCTGTGAAGTTTGATTTAAAATTGTTTATTAAATTATAAAATCATGACCAAGAAAAATATTGAATTAAATTAGAGAATTTAGATAAAATTTTAAACTAAAACAAAAGCCATACTAATAGTTTATACATTAATATACAATTCAACAAAAGTAGAAGTAGCCATGCTGGCCAAGAAGAGAAAAAAAAAAGAATTTGAAAAATTCTATTAAAAAGGACCTATATTAGTTTGGTTCAAAACTACAAAAAAGCATGCAACCTCCTGAATTTTCAAGAACTGTCTATCGTGTATATCTTTAAAAGAACGTGGAAGTAGCATGAAAATATTCTATGTAAATTAGATTTATCAGGTGAAGTGACAGTATCAGATTGTATCTGGGCTTCCCAAGATTGCTGGGATGAGGAAACATTATTGGTCCCTCGTTTTTAGAAATCAGAAATCCATCTGTTTTTATCTACACAGCCTACCTGTGAGACTGTAATGCCTCCTTTCTTTGCTAGTTCTTCTTTGGCTTCTTCACTGGGGTAAGGATTACTCAGATGAGAATAAAAATATTCATTCAATACTTCTGTTGCCTGCTTGCTGAAGTTACGTCGCTTTCGCCTGAGAATAGATTGGAATTATTCATAAAGCCCAATATTAAACTAAAATATATTTACTTAGTTGTTAAATTTATTTGCTGCCTATCTCGACATGAGCTACTCTAGGCAGCTTACAATGCTAAGTAATGAAAAGAATGTGAACAGAAGATAATAGAGCAATAAAATAAATAATGAAAAAAATATAATGAGAAATGCAACTATATGATTACCAAAAAAGAAAGATGAACAAGTAGAGAGCAGAGAGCGAGGGGAGGGGGGGAGATGCAGTCTGCCATCAATTCAGCAGCCATCTCCAGCATGGAACTCCCCCATTTGGAGCCCAGGCCAACTGGCAGAGCCAAGTCTTTAAGCTCTTGTGGATACGAGGGTTATATTAATATAAAATATAGACTATCCCAAGGACTGGAGGAAAAGGCAGTAAGGATTACAGGAAAATTATTAAAAGTTTGAGTATCCTGACCAAACCATGGAGTGACTACTCTTGCTTAAGCTTTCCCAGCTTCCCCCCCCCCCAAGCTTTCCACATCATTCATTCTAAAGCAAAAATTAAAATATAAATGCAAAAATATAAGCAATAGAACTTTTATGGCTTTAGCCAAATAGAAATATAAAAAGGGAGCATGCTGTAATTAAAAGTTGAAACTAAAAGTACAGTCAAGATTACTGTTCTGCACATATTAAACAGTACTCCCAAAGTGATCTACGAATATAAATACAAAATTCCACAAATTTTAAAGTGTATAATTCAAAATTAAAAACATCACTACTCATACCACAACTGCCTACAGATTAACTAGTGTTTATGAGTTTCATACCTTCAGTTCCCATCCCATCCATCATTGCTCTGTTTTACCCTTAACAGGTTTTTAAAAAGCAAGGTGGCAGCAGGTGGCATCTGTGACTAGGGAGGCCTTTGAACAGATTCACCTATTGCACCTTTTCCTGGATCAGGAAGGGTCATCCATGCCTTGGTCATCTCCTATTTGGGTTACCACAATACGTTCTACACAGACAATCACCTGGAAACTGGTCCAGAATGTAATAGCGCACATTTTCATGGGTGCCACTAGGTTTGCATATGTAACGCCTCTATTGCATGAGGCATTACATATATAACGTGGAACATATGAAAGATGTCCAGTACCTTTCCAAGGTGCAATTCAAGGTACTGGTCGTCACCTTCAAAGCCCTATATGATACAGGGCCGGATTATATGTGGGACTCCTTTCCTAAGGACATCTACCCATTTTACCAGGTCAGATAGGGTGGGCATGCTCCTTGCTCCTAAATATTGCCATCTGATGGAAGCTAAGAAGCATACCTCTGCTATATGGAACACTCTACCCCTGAGGTTCAGCAGATTTTCATCCTTTTAGCCTTCTGTAAAGCTTTGAATACCTGGCTTTTCCACCAAGTCCTGAGATAATTAACTATAAGATTAGCTCCAGGGTTTTTTGTTGTTGTTTTAATGCATTTATAATATTTTAAAGATTTTAATGTAAATTTTTAAGGTAAAATAACTTGGCGCTGGCCAAACTTGGCTATAAGATGGGCAGATTTATAAATGTTTTAAATAAATAAAATGTTAATATGCTCATGTCATTAGAAAGACCAAGTAACAACTGATAGGAAAGCTTCTCCAAAACCATATGTAAATTATGGAAAGTTCAAAGTTGACTTTTATAATTCAATACTGTGGATCCCCAAATTGTGCAAACATGGCAAATATAATTCAGCTGCCAATGTTCATATAATCTCATCAATGTGGCTAATCATGAAATCTGTTAATTGCAAACACACACACCCAAGCTTCGAGTATCATTACTGTTGAACCCCAAACTTAAGGTATAAATAAGATTAAACAGCAATGATTAGGAACATAGCTTATTTTCTGTATTTCCAATATGTTCCGATGTTAACTCGCCTTATGTGCCTACTGTAAAACGCTTATAGTGTTTTGTATTATCAGTATCTTGGACACAGGAAATAGTCTTGATCATGTATTACCTTGCATCAAGAAATCTTGAACGCAAAATCATCACTGCTTCGCACGTACTTTGTTTCAGCTGCATCTGTATGGTGCTGAATTTTCCATGAATTATATTCACCATACGCTCTATTTCTTTGGGCGAGATTGGCCTTGTTCTACTCTGTTCCCGAAGGAGGTTCATAACATGAGTGGTGAACTCACTGCAGGCCTGGAAATAAGTATAAAGTAAGTACATTAAACTGAAGCAAAAGGTCTCTTGAATCAGATCTGACTGCATAACTATAGGTAGCCCTCCACCTATGACTACAACTGAGCCCAAGATTTCTGCTGATAAGCAAGGCAGTTGTTCAGTGAGTTTTTCCAATTTTACGACTCCTTTTTGTCACAGTTGTTAAGAGAATCTGGCTTCCCGCGTTGACTTTGGTTGTTCGAAGCTCGCTGGCAAGGTTACAAACAGTGATCACACGACCCTGGAACAGTGTAATTGTCATAAATACATGCCAGTTGCCAAGTATCCAAATGTTGACCATGTGACCCTGGGGTTATAAGTGTGGAAATTGTTCATGTCACTTTTTTCAGAGTCATTTTAACTTCAAACGGTCACTAAAAGAACGGTTGTAAGTGGAGGACTACCTGTATCATTTAAACCATAACTTTAAAATCAGACTAAAGAATTCAACAGTAAATATGGATTGGATATTATCATTCTGGATTTGATATTTAATAATTACTGTATAATATGCTGTAGAGTGTATTAGATAGGTCTCACTAAAAATTGCCTATAGTTATTTCTTTATAATAATACACATATATTCAACTGTTTTCAAGTTGTCAAACATATTTACTTCTATATATTTTTTTATTTATAGCAAGATACTATATATGATAATGAAACAATGCCAGTAGTAGTAGTAGTAGTAGTAGTAGTAGTAGTAGTAGTAGTAGTAGTAGTAGTAGTAGTAGTACAATATAATGAAAGGGAAAATATTAACAATCAACTTAAATAAAATCACCCTATGAAACATAGAAGTTGCTGTCAGCTTCTGGATAAGAAAAGCTACTATTCATGCAAAATCTGGTAAAATGGAGCACTTTCGAAGCAAAAAATTCATAACACCATTGTTGCAGATACATTTAATGCAATTGAGAACCAGGAAAGGTCATTCTCTTGAACTTTTTTTTTAAAAAAAGACAATCCTAAATTATACAAGTTATGTTTATTTCACACAATAGTAGGGTTATTATACTTTTCATAAAACTGAATACTCCCTGATCTGTGACCACAAAGGAAAAGCAATTAATTGTTTTAAATTGAGAGGATAAAACAGAGAGGATAACTCTTCCATGCAGAAAGATCACCTGTTCATATTTCTCTAGCTCAGAGTGGTATATCTGTCGGATCTGTGACAGCTTGGCCCTGTAGTCAGAGTGTTCAATGCTATTGTCATTTGGACAGCCACCTGATGTTGCTGCTATTGCCGCTGGTCCTCCTCTTCCCCGCTTCTCAGGCCCGGAGACACCCTCAGCCAGCAACATGTTATCTAGTCTCATTAGCTGAGCATCGGGGGGATCTTCTTCCTGAATACCACGTATACTTAACACTGGATAAATATAAATAAGGAGCAGACAATTAATTATCATGCAATATTTCCCTCATTTTCTCTTTGCATAGATATTAGTAAACATGATTTCATCCTTATTAATAACTTTTATTGTTTTATGTATAAAATATCAAGAAAAATAAAATAGGAAATTAAGAAACGAAAAAAAGGGGGGGAAATGAGATACAAGGAAGGGAGGAAAGAAAAAGGCATTGACTTCTGACTCTTAAGCACAGTACAACTTGATACAACCTCAAGTTTTTGCTTTAACACATTAGTATAATGTGTAATAGTATATTAATATACAATGTCTATAACAACAAATCTATCTAATCGGCAATACCAAAGTCAGTTTCATTTTTTTTCATCACAAGGACAAAATCTAGAAGTGATATCCAAATAAAAAACATAAATATATTTTCCTCTTTGAATAGAACAATCAATTTAACCATTACTGCTTTATCTTCCTTGATGTTGAAATAATCTGTATTTCTATTTGCACTTGATAATCTTTATAAACTATCACCATTTATATTAACAAAGTTCACTGTATTCTTTCAGATTCTTTAAAGGGAAAAATCATTTTCATTCATTTTAAAATACTAAGTTTTTCTTTAAAACATTTCTAAAATTAAAACAGCCAATACATCTTTTTTTAACTTTTTCTTAGCATACATACCTTAAAGTTCACTTTCAGACTAAAAAAATTCCAACTAACTCCAATGAACTCATTAAATTTACATCACTCCCTCCAAATTACCCTCATAGAATAATTGTTTTCTTCTTGTATACATGCTTTAAAAAGCTCCAGATTTTTCTTTAAACTAATACATCTAACACATCAATGCTACACACTGATTGGGATAGGCCTCCCCCCCCCCCCCGCTTCTGCAAAGCAGACACTACACATGCCTCCACGTTTGGAATTAGCAGTATTTGCGATGGCCTAAGGGGAAGAAATGCCGGAGAGACCAGAGGGCAAGGCCAGTTAACAAGAGCTCCGTGTCCAACAAAGGGATCAGGTAGGCCTTCCTCCCCTCCCTCTTTTGGGAAGTTTTAGAAAGAAAGGGCTGGGAACTTCAAGCCAGGGGCAACCCACCCACCCCTACCCACTGGCAGCTCTGGGCTGGGCAGCAGTTCAGCTTTCCTGGCTGGCCGCAACCCCCGATCCCCGCCTGCTCTGCCCTTCCTTCCATGGCTGGTGGCAGAGAAGGCTGAGCCACCGCCGCTCGGCCCCCTCCCCCAGCCCACATCTCACCCCCACCCGGACTCTCCACAGTTGCTGGGCTTTGCCTACCATGGCTGATAGCAGATGTGCTCACATTGCACCTCCACCATCCAGTCAAGTTGTGGGAGAGCCGGGCCCAAAAGACAGTCGAGCCTCACCACATGCGGTCCTGGCCAAGCACAGCTGCTGGTCTCCCTCCCCCTCCATTGGCCTTACCTTCTCAGGCCAGGTGAGGAGTGGCTGGGAGGGGAGGTGTGAGGGGCGCCCACCTGAAGGGCACAGCCCACGAGGCCACCTGGGTAACCATGCAGCATCAGCAGTAACTCATGAATCATGGTGCCATGCGGGGAGCGAGCCTGCCTGAACCCCTATTCGCAGGAGCCCCAATGATGCCCCCGGCCTGCTTAGGGCAGAGCCAGCTCCGGGTGCTAGATTGGCCCCCTGCAAAGCCCATTGTTTGCCAAGAAGCCCAACCGAGGCCTCATTCACCGCCCGCTGAGGCACCTGGACTCCTGGTAATAGATGGGGTCCTTCAGGCATTTAGCTTGGCTGCCTGTTTAGTAGCCCCAGCCCCAACCTCCTCCAAGTGTCTTGTCAGAGCTGCCTTGGGGTTTTGCCTGTGCAGACGTCGCTTGCTTGGAGTGGGTGGGGGGCCTTTTAGAGGAGCGCCGAGATGTCAAAATGACCTCAGGAGAGGCCACCCAAGGGTGGGACCAGCCAGTTCAGCCTAACTGAGCCAAACCAGCTGAATCCCACCTCTAGATGCTTCTATTTAAACCATCGTAATAAAACTTGGTGTCAGGTTTATATTCCAAAATTACAGTTGACTCCTCTACATTGTCAGATATTTGTGAAATTTCCTCAGTGGTTTTGTAACTTTCTACACGTATTTGCATCTCTGAAGTAGTTTTAGTCTTTTTAACATTCTTGGAGCATAGCTGTTCTATAAACTGATGGATTTTATATAAAGATTTTTCAAATACATCTCTAATAATTTGCTCTTCCATCTTCTTAACTCCCTTCTTTAGCCAAAAAGTAGCTTTTTTGTACGTCACTTAAGAATCATAAAAATCGGAAAGTTTTATTCACCCACAGCAAAGCAGACCAAGCTACAAATTACTAAAAATAATAAACTAGAACCACAACTTTCTGCCCTTATATTTCTCCATCATTTCTTTTAAAGATAGTCCACACTTCCTTATTTTAGCTTGCCTTAGCAGCCTTTTTCCTTGTTCTTTAACAAGAAAAAATCCCCAAAATGGTGCAAATCGTCGAAAAGGAATAACAGGATGTAACTAAAGTCCTTAAAAATGATTAAGAAATGAAAGGAATTACTTTCTTCCATTAAAAAAAATGTAATAGAATGGAATATTGAACTGAATGGAAGGGAACAGAATAGGAACAGGATAAGAATAGAATAGTGGAGTGGAGTAGAAAGGAATAGAATTGGATTTGGATTTGGAATTGGAACGTAATGGAGCAGAATTAGAAAACAAAAATAGAATAATGGAGTGGAATGGAGTGGATAGAAAATTGGGATGGAATTGTTTATCATTTATATATAAAAAAGCTTTTCCACTTCATCTGCATGGTCCTCATTTACAGCTTATATAAAATTCCATGTATCAATCTAGTATATATAAATGCATTATTATCATTATTAATCATTTATTTGACTATAACTATTATTACTTTGTCTTATACATAATACTCAAAGTTTAACTAAGTTTAACTTAATTTTATTGTGACATTTCATTTCATCATCCTGTATACTTCCAGTAGTAGTGTAGTCCAACACCTCTTGCCATTTGTACGATCTGTATTCTAAGTGTTTTCTTGACATGTCTTATGTGAACTTCTCTTTGCAACTTGTTATTCATTGCATATTTTATAAAGACTCGAAACTCTCCATCTATTCCTTTCATCAGCTTGCCTTTGGTTATCACTGGTGCTTCTGCTAAAGATACTCTCATTATTTCTGCCAAGTTTTCTCCCCTTTCTTCATCTATACTTTGAAGCATGAGATAGAGATCCAGTTCGTCTACCTCTCCTTTCAGTATTCCATACATATCATTTCCCTCCGCTCTCAGTTTGCTGTCAGTATCAACAATTATCACTTTGTTCATATTTTTCTGCAATTTTTTGAGCTCTATCTTCAAGTTTCATCATTGTTTTCTCAACTCTTCCCTCCATTTTTTTCTGTTCTTTGTTCTATAATCCCCAGATTCCTTTCAATTCTTTCTGTGCTTATTAGGACTTTTTGGGTTTCTAGCATAATTCTTTGCAAAGTTTTTTTCCTTTTCTTCTTCATATTGCACCATTTTTCCAAGTTGTAAATACTGCCACTAGGACATCCAAGACTTTTTGCTAGATTTCAAATAAATTCAGTGTAATCTTTCAATTCAGGGATTTCTCTTTATTTCAAAAGAGCACCTGTATAAACAAGACGTGATTTTTTCTCTATCTTTTTGGTAAGCAAAGCCAATGGCCTTGAAATAACAGATGTAACCAAGCCTCCAGCCTTTAAATGGCAGTGTTACTTCTTTTTCCTCTGCTTTTAGCTCTCTCTTTAAACTTTATTTGAGTTAAGAAAAAAATGGTTAAAAAGGACAATCCTGCCGTGAGTTGAAGAAAAGATAAGAAAGGAATCCTTAATCCACAAGTACAAAAAATGAGAAAAAATAAAAGGGGAAAAGAGACCAGTCCAATTTAAAAAGTAAGAGGCATTTGTAAAAATTTCATCTATAAAAAGGAAACAAAATTAAAGGAAAAAAAAGATAACACAATAGTTGTAATTCAGGCTAATCCGTCGCTTACTCGCTTCTGTCTTCAATTTTAACTTTACTCTAAGTCTTTTGGGTATTCTCTTCTATAATAGTAAAATTTATCTCATCAATTTCGACACACTCTCTCTCCTGCTCAGCTTCCGTTCAGGGGTCTGTCCCAACTTTATGCAGCTTAAAATGGCTGCTTCTCTTGTAGCCGGCAAAAAGAGCTTTCTCCTGAATCGATCAGGGACTTTGCGATGTCTGGTGAAGAACCGGGGGAGGTGCATGTTGGCTGGAATGGCGAACAGGTCGACCCTCGGAAGGCCGAACCTCTGTGACAATTGACGGAACAACGATGGATGGAGTCGCCATTCCGAGCTGTTGATGGTGGTCCTGCTCAGCCAATCCGCTGTTATGTTGTCCTCCCCTGAAATGTGGTCCGCCATTAGCGATGCAAGGTGTTGTTCTGCCCATCGGCCTAGGGCTTCCGCCTCTGACATCAGGGCTTGGGACCGGGTGCCGCCTTGGTGGTTTATGTATGCCTTGATGGCAATGTTTTCAGTCAGTATTAGAACAGCGGAAACCATGATGTGATGGCGAAAATGACACAGGGCTAGCCTGGCGGCCTGGAGCTCCAACCAATTTATATTGTGGGTGAGCTCTGTCTGCGACCACCTGTCTTGTATGATGTAAGTCTGGAGATGAGCGCCCCAGCCATATAGGCTGGCATCCATTGTTATGACCAGGCGCTCTGGTTCCTTGAAAAAGGACCCCTGTTGCAGGGCCTCCAACTGCCACCACCTGAGCAACTAGATCACCCTCTGGGGAAGGCGAATCACCCTCTTGGAATTGCTGGCCTTGCGTCTTTGGATTGGCAGGAGGAACCATTGAAGCTCCCACACATGCAGGCGCGCCCAAGGTACCAAGGCAATGCACGAAATTAGTTTCCCCAGCAACTGGGAGAGAGACACAATGGACGCTGAACCAGTCGTTTTGATGCGTCTTACCAGAGATCTGATGCTGTCCACTCTCTCTTGTGTGAAGAAGACCTTGCAGCTCTTGGAGTCGATCACCGTACCGAGATGTTCAATCCTGGATTTTGAAGTCAGGTGGCTCTTGTCAAGATTGCCTGGTGGTAATGTTTTCAGTCAGTGCCTGTGACATTGGAGAGCATGGATGGTGATGTCGAGGTCTCTCTGGGCCTGCCCCTTGGACGATGAATGGATGAGGACGTCATCCAGGTAGCATTCTAGCCTCACCGGGAGGGATTGGAGATGAGCTGCGATGGCCACCAGAAGTTTGGTGAATGTCCGAGGAGCCGATGAGAGTCCAAAGGGGAGGGCTCTGTACTGATAGTGTTGGTTGGCAAACTGGAACCTCAGAAACTTGCGATGCGGAAGGGGAGGCCTCTGTACTGATAGTGTTGGTTGGCAAACTGGAACCTCAGAAACCTGCAATGCGCTGGATTGATGGGAACATGCAGGTATGCCTCCTTCAAATCGATGGAAGTTAGGAGGTCGCCCTGCCTGATGCAATCCAGTATGTTTTGAAGAGATTGCATCTTGAAACGCTTGTACTTTATATGGATGTTGAGTTTTTTGAGGTCCAAGATTGCCCTCACACACACACTCCAATGACTTTGGGACTAGGAAGAGGATCGAGTAGAACCCCCTGCCCTCT